>NC_059284.1:10527749-10575249 GCF_017591435.1 Portunus trituberculatus
AGGAGGAGGAGGAGGAGAACAGCGAGGGAAATTAAGTTGAGGTGTGGGTGTGTATTGGATAGGAGGAGAAGGAGGAGAAATAAGAGGAGGAAGAGGAGGAGGAGGAGGGAGGAGGAGGAGGAGGAGTGTGAGCGACAGTCTTGTGAGGAAGTGAATCAGGCGGAAAAGAAATGGAGATGATGATAATGATGATGATAGTGATGATGATGATGATGATGATGATGATGATGATGATGATGATGATGATGATGATGATGATGATGATAAACTGGCATATATCTGAGTGTTAGGCTGAAAAAAGAGAGGAATGAGTGAATGAGGAAGAGAAAGAGAAATAGCAAAAGGAGGAGAAGGAGAAGGAGAAGGAGGAGGAGGAGGAGGAGGAGAAGAAGGAGGACATTGAAGTGAAGAAGACAAACAAGCAAAATAAATTATATACACAAGCATGAAAACAAAAGTGAGAAAACAAAACAAAAATAACTTGTAGAGAGAGAGAGAGAGAGAGAGAGAGAGAGAGAGAGAGAGAGAGAGAGAGAGAGAGAGAGAGAGAGAGAGAGAGAATGAATGAGACACGAGTGAATACAGCAATTACGAATCAGAGGATAACAAATGCAATAAAATGAAGCTCGATGCAGATATTCAGGAAAAGGAAGAGCAAAATTAATACCGTCTCTAATCTTCTCATGCTTCCATTAAAACTCCCCACGGTAATCTTTCCAGGATTAAATTACAAAAGAATATCAGGGGAAAAAAATAATAAATGCCTTAATAACAATGCGAAAAATATCCTCTGATCGGACATTGGTTTGTAAAGCACTGAATAACAACTTGAGAATGCTATAAAAATATATGATAATAAACTGGTGGTAAAAATATGAAGACTATTGAAAAAAAAAGAACATGCTTGAATTACAATAGGGAAATATCGTTCGCTGATTTAAAAAAAAAATAGAAGAAAAAGTGGTTCGTGAAAGAAAATTCGATAACAATACTAAAAATGCCAGAAAAATATGTTTATTCCAACGATAAATAAATGAATAGACAAATGAATATATAAATAATGAATACGTCATAAAAAATCAATAACAACAACAAGAAAACTAAATAAAAAGACAAAACTAAACTAAACTAAACACACACACACACACACACACACACACACACACACACACATGAACAATCCACCAGCGCGAAAAAAAGAAAGGAAAATAGAAAACGAAAAAAAATCTGTGTTGAGACCCACCTGGCCAGCGACACCTTAAGTAGAGTCGTCCACGCAACTCTCACCTGATCAATACCTGAATCACTAATTACAGAAGGAGAGGCAGCGGAAGGAAGACGAGCCCAGCGTGTCCCCGTCAGGAGGCCCCCGCTGTGTACTGGGGACGCCGCCGTGGGTTTTTATAGTATTGCCGCAACAAGTTGACTACATGAGAGAGAGAGAGAGAGAGAGAGAGAGAGAGAGAGAGAGAGAGAGAAGGTAGGGGATATTTTGCTTACCTGTCTGTATTCTCTTTTATTTTTTTCAGAAGGTAAGAAAGAGTAAAGATTAAGGCACGGTAACTAAGTAGAGAGAGAGAGAGAGAGAGAGAGAGAGAGAGAGAGAGAGAGAGAGAGAGAGAGAGAATCAATCCTATTCACCTTCAGGAAACGGACACGGAAAAGAACAAAGTAACAAATAATGCTCTTTTCTTCCACTCCCTTGTTCCAATTCCCTGTTTTCCCCCTCACCTCACCTCACCTCTCTCTCTCTCTCTCTCTCTCTCTCTCTCTCGCTCCCTGCCCCGCTCCATAACAATTAACAGTTCAAACAAGCAGACTCTCCCCACAATCTAAGTCCTCACTCGCCAAATTCCGCGTGTCAATAAAACACACACAAATTTACAGACTCCGAAAACCCAATAATCGAAGCCTCACTGAACCACAAAGGGCTTCGATGGGAGGCGACACAAAGGAACGAACCCTCGGATACATAGTCCTTTAATTCTTTTTGAAGGAAGTTGAGAGATGAAAACTTTTTAACTTCAATTTACTCGGTCCTACAGCTTCCAAAAGAACTCCATATGGGAAGAATCCAGGAATTTCAGGCCCAAAATTCTTCCTCTTCCCTTCCCCGGCGCTGAGACTTCCACAAGTTTTTGGGATATTTTGAAAAGGTACATTGAATTAAGATACCTTTATGTAATGTACCTGTAAGTTTAATTAATTAACTCAAGGATACCTGTCTGTGGTTCACTTGTATTTCTCAGTCTTTCTTTTATAAGCATTTTGAAGATATTTTTGAATGTTACAATGGCTTAACTCTTGACTGTCACCTGGTACATCTTTCCCTAATTACCAGTCATTCTAAGACACCTTTACTTGTTCTACAGCCACATTCAGTCTTCAAACTGAGAAAAATGGCAAAATCTATTATTTTTCGCCCATAATTTCCTTTGAGATGCTTATAAAGATTCCTTACATTGCATATGGTCCGAGAGAGAGAGAGAGAGAGAGAGAGAGAGAGAGAGAGAGAGAGAGAGAGAGAGAGAGAGAATCAATCCTATTCACCTTCGGGAAACGGTGTTGAAATACTTGTTTATTTACCTGTATTATAATCTTTTCTTTGTAAACTCCATCTGACCTCCAAGGGGGCTGGCAAGTAAGTGGGCATTTTTTTTTTTTTTTTTGTTGCCCTTGGCCATAAAAACATCAAATTTTTCACTACTATAGAAACATTTAAATGAAGAACAAACGGAGCCAGATACGTTTGTATAAGTTACCTGCAACTTCTAATTTGTTTCAATACAAGACGTGTGGGAAATGTAAACTCAGGTGAGGTAACCAAGTAAACATACGGTGCTGGTGATCCTGGCGCCAGCTGACCCACGAGACACAACGAGGTGGGAGGAGAAAGATTGATTGTTTAACTGGTAACCTGGAGCCACAACACGGAGGACATATGGCGCCGAGGAAGCAAGATGAAACACAAATAAAGGAAGAAGAAGAATGTTAGGAATGAGTTGAGACTGAGGCAACTGGGACCAGGAAAGGAGGAGGAGGAGGAGGAGGAGGAGGAGGAGGAGGAGGAGGAGGAGGAGGAGGAGGAGGAGGAGGAGGAGGAGGAGGAGGAGGAGGAGGAGGACGGTGGCAAGGGAGAGAAAATAGGTGGAGGAACAGCTGAAGAGACATTAGGAAGAGGAAGGAGAGGAGGAGAGTCGCCAGAGGGACAGTAAATGGAAGGTGGAAGGAAGGGAAGCCAGCGGGGAGGAAAGATTTCTAGTCAGCAGGAAGACAAAGGAGGTGAGGAGGAGGAGCAGCAGGGAGGAAGCAGAGGCGCGGCAGGTCAGCGTGAGGACAGCAGAAGAGGAAGAAAAAGATGATTAAGAGAAGAGGAAGATAATCTAATAAAAGAACAGTGCACAGAAAAGAAGAAGGGGAGAGATAGAAGATAAAGGAAGAGAGAAGCAGGGGAAGAAAAAAGGATCTTATAAATCAATAAGAAGAAGAGAAGCAGAGATAAAAGCAAAAGAAGAGGAGACAAAAGGACGAGGAGAAAGAGAAAAAAGAGAAAAGGACAAAAAAAAGGAAATATCGAGAAGGAGGAGAGAGATAACACAGAAAAGAATCAGGAAAGATAAACAAGACAATGAATGAAAAGAAATAAAGAAGAGGAAGATTAGAACATCCGAGGAAGTTGACGAATGAAAGAGGAAATGAAAGGAAGGTAAGGAAAGGCAAGGCAAGGAAGCAAGCGGTCATCCTCACTAACAACTAAGGAAGAGAACCTGTTGCTGCCAATCCCCTAAGGACACGTACATCTTCCCCACTCGACTCCTCCTTCACACAAGTTCCTCCTCCTTCAGGTCAGTGTTGCTCTCGAATGTCACCCTCGACCTCCGCCTTCCCTCAATGGCGCAAACTTCACCTAACTTCTTCCTCGACGTGAAAAAAAAATAACTTTCCCAGCAAAATGTCACTAAATCACTCCCACGCTAACTTCTGACGGCGATGCTGACGGAGGGAAGGTCGAAAATTGTGGTGTCTAGCGCCCTTCGTGTTTAAGTGTCTCTTCTTTAACGCCCTTCTACTTTTTTTTTCATTTTTTCGTCTTGTTAGAGTCTTTTTTTTTCTAAGGTCCGCCAGGTGAGTTGTGAGCAAAAAGGTTAAAGGGTGTAGGTATCTTATCGTCACCTGTGTCTCGCCGCGGCGGACTCGTTAGCGCACTCCTCGTGGTATTCTTGTTTTTATTGACTTTCCTTCTTTCTTATCTTTTTTACACATTTTTTTGCACTTAATCTCTCTCATTAAAGTGTTTGATCAGCATCTTTCATAGGACACGGTGCCTTATCTCTCTCTCTCTCTCTCTCTCTCTCTCTCTCTCTCTCTCTCTCTCTCTCTCTCTCTCTCTCTCTCGCTCCTGTTAACACAAGACATGATAACTTTTTGTCAAGAGAACCAACCTTCCTAGAACGATATTTGGGGAACGGTACGCTCTCTCTCTCTCTCTCTCTCTCTCTCTCTCTCTCTCTCTCTCTCTCTCCTCGGCACATATCAAAGCTTCCGCGGTAACATCAACAACAACAACAACAACAACAACGACAAGAACGAACCATAAAAATTAGACGGTGTGATGTAGCGTCTCGTCTCTTGAGTTTACGTGCGTGTGTGTGTGTGTGTGTATAGACGTGTACGTGTGTATGTATGTGTATGTGTGTATGTATGTGTGTGGGGTTTAAGAAGGGAGAATCTTCAAAATACATAAATACAGAAAGCTGGGAAGGCCATAAGGATGTGACCAGCTCAGGACTGGCGAGGGCTGAGCGGCTGTCTAGTGTGTGTGTGTGTGTGTGTGTGTGTGTGTGTGTGTGTGTGTAAACCTGTTTTATGATTTCACCGCCACTAGCGAGGAATGAGGCGCCGGGCCGTTTTGGGCAGGCGGAGGAGGAGGAGGAGGAGGACGAGGAGGACGAAGAGGAGGAGGAGGAGGAAGAGAGAACAGTAAGAATGTAATATTGTAGTCCAGAAGTGAAATTAATAATGAAAGTAGAAACACAAAAGAGAAACAAATGAAGGAGAGGAATAGGAAGAAGTGAAAAATAAAGAAATCAAATAAGGGCAATGAAAAAAAAAGATAAATATAACAGTAAAACAAAAAGAGAGACAAAGAGGAGAATGAGAAGGAAAAGGAGAAGGAAGAGGAAGAACAGAAAGAACGCAGAGAACAGAATAAGAAGAGTAAGAAAGGATTGACTAGAAGAAGATGAGAATACGAGAAATGTAACAGTAAAATAGGAGAAGGAGGAGGAGGAAGAGGAGGAGGAAGAGGAGGAGGAGGAGAAACTGGGAAGAAGAGGAGAACACTTCACTTAGCACTACGTCATTTACAAACTCGGAAAGTGAAGGCAAATAAAGACTAACTTGGGCGTAATGTCTACAACACCTACACTCACGCACACACACACACACACACACACACACACACACACAGAGGTCTCCCAGCCGTGGCCCAAACGTTCACTTCAAATCAATTAATAAGAAGGGTCAGAGAGAGAGAGAGAGAGAGAGAGAGAGCACCACCCTGTATATTATTAAGAAAAGGGAACTGAACGATGAGTGTCCAAATTTTTACAAAAATGATAAAAAACACATCAACACAAATCTATTTTCACTTTAAAACGAAAAAAATCTACTTTTTAATTGCTTTTTGTCCATAAACGGAAATTTTGAACACATTTTTTATACATATCATTTAGTCTTTTTAATATAACTCTCTCTCTCTCTCTCTCTCTCTCTCATTGGGTCCCTCGGCGTCGTCCCCTCAGTGCTCCCTCTAATATCATTGTCCAAAAACAATTTATTCCTTATTCATGGAGCGCTACTGAAAGACTCTCTCTCTCTCTCTCTCTCTCTCTCTCTCTCTCTCTCTCTCTCTCTCTCTCTCTCTCTCATATGACCCTGTTGTTGCTGGATTTCATATCAGTCAACCATTCTCTCTCTCTCTCTCTCTCTCTCTCTCTCTCTCTCTCTCTCTCTCTCTAAGTTATTCCCTAAACTCCCTGGGATACTGGAAGGAATCAGGGGTCGGAACAAGGGCGCTCTCCGTCACTGAGTCGCCCCTTGACAGGCTCCCTTCACACACAGACGCAGTGAGACGAGGAGGGAAGGGAGGAAGCGTTACCGAAGAAGGGAGGCGGGACACTACTGTAGAAGGGAGCTCTGGTTCACTAGAGAGAAAAGATACTGAAGAAGGGAGATAATAAATAGGGTTACTGTAGAGAGGACGGATGCTACTGAAGAAGGGAGTTATTGGTGACTGAAGGAGAGGAAGGGAAGAAGAGGGAAAGAAAGGAGGGAAAAGGCAGTAATGTAGAAGAGAAAGGAGAGGAAGGGTGAATACTAATCTACAAAAGGAAGAGAAGAGATATTAATAAAAAAATGTTATAAGGAAGAGGGAAAGGTCACTACTAGAGAGAGAGAGAGAGAGAGAGAGAGAGAGAGAGAGAGAGAGAGAGGGTACATACAAAACGAAGAGAAGAGATATTACTGAAAAAAAAAATGAGGAAAGCAACCACTAACTACTGTAGGAACAATAACACTCTTATACCACAGAAGGTAATGAAAGGGAACTCCTGCAGAAGGGCGAGGAAGGAGAGTGTGCAAGGGGAGTGGATACCGGTGGGGGGCTCGACAGGCGGCCGTGCACCATCCAGGCTAACCATTTCAGGAGTGACGAGGCAAAATGTTTCAGCACGTCGGGCGGCGCGTAAACTGTTCAGGGGAGCTAGTGGCGTGAACTATTTCCGTCCTTCAGGCCTGGTGGACACAGCGGCGTGGTGATTTTCAGGAGTGTCCTTTGTCACCGGTACAGTACGGGATGGAAGTGCAGTTTTGTTTTCTGTACTCTCTCTCTCTCTCTCTCTCTCTCTCTCTCTCTCTCTCTCTCTCTCTCTCTCTCTGGTTCTTTGTTCTTGTGTTGCTGTGATTCTTTTTTCCTAACACAATTTACGGAGCGAGTGATGGGGAGCTGACCAGATGCATTACTTTCAACAATTCAATTTCACATCTTTATTATAGTTTCAATGTGCACCGTAACCTTAAATTCATCCCTCTGTCTCTTTGTTGCCCCGCTGTGCTCTTCCCTCTCGCGGTGAAAACAAAATCAGCTGATCGGTGACATTAATTCTAACTGCTTCGCTTCACATTCTTATTATCTGCCATTATTCGTAATCTGTAAACATGGACACCTGTTTCTTTTTTTTTCCTTTGCGAGTGGAGCAGGTAAAGACACAACACAACAACACAACACTCACCTCACTTTCTAATTACCTATCAACAGTCATACAGTCACAGGGAGAAATGGAGTAATATGGACACAGGTATACACACACTCACAGGTCTTATTCAACAGTCTCGCTTCTCTCCTTTCTTTGTCAATCTCCATACTATACAGTCATGGTCAGGCGTCCAGTAACATTCAATACTTGCTTTTATTCTGACGTTTTCCTTTTATCTTAACTGGGATGCTTATTTACCTTGAGTTTGGGTGTGATTAGACGATTTTACTTGCATTAAGAAGGGTCTATGGAGGTCAGAAGATTAATGGTCACAGTTTTCACTATTTTAATCCACACGTAAGTTTCTGAAGCTGTAAAAAATCACCGAATAGTAAGTAGAATGAATATGGAAACACATCATGGTACTGAAAGGGTTAAGTCTTCCGATGTGGTGATAATATTTACAAAAGAAAAGAGAAATTATTGACTTTTCAGCAGGAACAGTCGTTTCCAGACATTTGTCTTATACTTTTGGGTAACTTTACTTTAAGGGAACTGGCAATCAAGTGGGCCTTTGACTTAATTTTTTATTGCCGTTGGCCAGCTTCCCATCTTGCATAAAAAAGCTCAGGAAACAAGAAAGTGAAGAAAAGCGCTATAGCAAAAGTCGCACGCAGAATAACACTCACCTTTCGCCTATGGTAATAACAAAACACTAAATGCTCCCCCTTTATCAACAGCACCAATAATATATGTGTCCCTTCAAACACGAGAGAATGATGGTGCTGCAAACCTTTTCACAGTCACACACATACACACACAAACAGCCCACGTCCCTCTCCCTCACTCTCTCTCTCTCATTCTCTCTAATAATCCTTCTATCATACATACATCACGGCGGCTCATCATCACAACGGTATCACCACGTAAACAACTATTAGTCTAAATAAACACCAGTGTCCTAGATGCGACGTCCACCTGATTGGCCGCTGGGAGCACTGCGCTGGAAGGTCTGGAAACACTCGACCCAAAACTTGACAAGGGGAGCATGGAAGCCGAGGGGGGCGGGCGGAATAGCGACTCATGTTTATAGAGCTTAATATATGTCGAACTGGATCTCCGCCTGAACGATGAGCTTAGAGCAACGGCCTCAGGGATATTGCGCGACTGAATGGTGGTGGTAGTGGTGGTGGTGCAAGAAACTCATCCAGTCATCCGGTCATCCAGTTATTCAGTCCTGTCAGTTGGATGCAGTTTGGTTTCAAGCGGCGTCCAAAAACAGTCATTGGAGTTTGTTTTACGGATGTGGTGTCTATTTTATGATTTTATTACAACGATTAGAAGTTGTTTGTGTGTCTTCCCCGCCGCTCTTTACTTGTCTTCCTTGTCTTCCTCTTTTCTTTCCTCCTATCGCTCCCTCCAGTGTCGTCAGCAGTCCTCCACCTCACTATTTCCTCTCGCTGCTCCACCCACGCATCCACACTCACTTGTCATTTCCCAAGCGCCATCTCTCCACCGGCCACACCCATCCACAGTCCACCCACCCTTATTTCCTCCACCATTCATCCATACTCGTCAACTTTTCCGTTCTCCACCTTCTCCCTCTTACCCTGCCGCCCTTTCCTCTGCTCTCCTGCCGACCCCTGCCCAGTCTGTACACATGAAGGAATTATTAATGAACGGACTCAAGGGAAACTAACAACTCACGTCCGTAAATGACCACTGCATACACACACACACACACACACACACACACACACACACACACACACACACACACACACATAGGAAAAATATACAAACCAAAGCCTTCACTCACTCGTTCGAACACACACACACACAGTGAAAAGAGTGAGGAAAGCAAAATTCTGCAAGTTCAAAACACACACACACACACACACACACACACACACACACACACACACAGAGAGAAAAACGCAAAACAAAACCGACAGAAGAGCAAAATCGTACGCTCCAACACACACACACACACACACACACACAGCCTCTTAACTTCAAGCACTCAAACGTCTTACTCCTGCAGGCGAGGGCGGCGAGGCGAGAGTCCACCCATCCAGCACACTCTGGTATCACACACACATGAATACAACAACATTCCACATCAGTATTTCCTCCTCCTGCCTCTCGCTACGCTCACTACTTCGTCTCCTACACCAGTTAAAGGTGACATACCTGGACAGAGACGCACGTTAATTTCATAGGTATTATCACACACAAACAAACATACACTCCTTTTTCTCCCTCTATAAAACTTCAAAGATATGTGTATTTTTTTGTTCTCTCTCTGTCTCTCTCTTTGTGATATTTTTTTTTTCCTCTCCGTCTTTTTTTCCTTTGTCAAGTCTTTCTTTATTTTTTTTTCTTGCTCTCAAACCTGTAAGTTAAAGTCTCGGTTCTTTTTTTCTTACTTTTTTTCCATCCTAAATATTTTCTCACGGTCTGGCTCTGGTCTCCATCCCTTGGCGCAGTACTTTCATAATCATAACTCTTTTTTCTATTTCTCTCAAGCCTGTAAAGTTAAAATCAACGTCTTTTTCTTTTTTTACATTTCCTTTAAACATTCTAAACATTTTCTCACGATCTGGCTTTAGTCCCCGCCCTTAGCTAGACTCATAATCAGAAGTCTCTCGTTCTCTTAACCCCTTCAGTACTGGAACACTTTTTTCCATGAGTTTTTGGTTACGATTAGACGATTTTATTTACATTATGAACTGTCTATGAAGGTCAGAAGATTAACGATCCAGAGTCTTCACTATTTCAATCACGACATAAGTTTCTGAAGCTGTATGAGATCGTCAACTAGCAAGCAGAATAAATATGAACACGCGTTGTGGTACTGAATAGGTTAAGAATACTTCCTCAATCTTGTGGCGTCTGAACCGCTAAGATTCTACCAGAGTTTGTAATTGTCCCGAGATCAGAGAACATGAGATCGAATGAGATGTCATTGCAAAAGCTACATTTTAGAATATACATCTACATTGGCGGTGTACTGTAGGAGGTTACTCGATTGACAACCTCCTCTGTACTCCTGGCGAAGGGAACGCAGGAAACACCAGGAAACACTTTGGAGAGTCGTGACGTGGAGGCAAAGGACCCGTGCAGTGTTTACAAGTCGGCTGTCCCATCACTTCTCCCGGAGCTAACACAATTCACGCCCTCCCGGTTAGCGCGTCCCCTTGGGGTAAAAAACACCAGAATATTCACGGGTGAGAATTAGACCCCCAGGGGAGCCCAGGGGGAGACACCAAATTAAATCCACTTTTCGCCACGAGGAGCAAGATTTGATTTTCCCTCAGCCTCTTCTGGTGGGGAGGAACGAATAGGTGCGGAATCGATTAAGGCATTCGTGGGTCGTGTTACGGGGACGAGGCAGCGGCGGGCGCTGTCAGGTGCGTCCCGTGTTACCGAGGGAGGAATGTGGAGACTGGCTGGGTGTGTGAGTGAGCTGTGAGGCCTGAGTCATGGGGCCTGTGTCGCTGTCTGGACACACAGAGAGAGAGAGAGAGAGAGAGAGAGAGAGAGAGAGAGATAATGACATCACCAATGTGTATTACGTAATGTTTGCAATGTAATACAAAAATGCAATTTTCCCTAAAAGTTGGTGTCACCGTCACGCATCGCGGTGACAACTTCCCACAAGCAACACAAGCACAGACCTGCACAGGGAGCGACGAAAAAGGCCAGCAGGGCGGCCAGCAGGACGGGCAAGGGGCGGCCTCCTCCCGCAACGCCCACGAGCACTCGGCCCATGCTGGTGTCGGCGACGGGCCTCATGGGGCTCACTGACACTCCTAGTTCACCATATCGGCGGCCTCGACTGATGAGCTCCTCCGTCCAGGCCGAGAGGGTGCGAGACTCACAAGACCACTCACGACTACCAATTCCCACTCGTCACCAAGCGACTGACTCACTTCACTAAAGTTGCGACCAACAAACTTTTCTCAGGACGCGAGCTGGGCTGCCGCGCCTCTCAATACTGATTTCCTCATCGCGCAACACACGACGCCAGCTTCAGCAGGTCACCAGCACCGCCACACGCCCTGGCGCTGTGTCGTCCTGACACGAACAGTGAAGTAACGACCCTCTCCGGAGCGACGCGTAGCCCACCGCACTGTGACTCACCACAGACTGGCCCGCCGCCGAGCCTCTCACTTGCTTGAATCAGCCCCGCTCGGCCACGAGGTGAGGTTGCCAGCGCTTGCCGGAGGGCGGACGAGAACTCCTGCCAACATTATGTGCTCTACTTGCTAGAAGTCATGAATGAGGACCGGGGACACCAGCAGGCTTGGCACTTTTCGCCTGGCGAACAAGCAGGCCCAGGGCGCAGCCAGGCCAAGCCTCCCCACCGCAACCGCTCCCCCCCCAAAGGGAGACCTTCTGCCACAGGAGTTCTCACTGTCTGAAGTGCCCGACATGTGCCCGCCGCGGCCGCGAGGTGAGAACTTTTGCCTCACTCCTTACCTAGGAGACACCACCTCCTCACAGCCTCCCCCTACGGCCAGCGGTGGGGCGGGTCACCGTCCCGCCCCGCCATCCCGCCCCGCGCCGGGCCACACGCCGTCGATGAGGAAGATTAACTTTTCCTGTGTTATTGGCGATGCAGCAACTCAGCGCGGCCTGTCCTGGCGGGGCCTCCCCCGGGGCGGCTCGCAGCTCTGGTCGGGCGGCAACTTTGTGCAGCATTCCACGTGTTATCATGAGGCGGGAATATAACACGGCGTAAAACACCATGATCGCGCCGTGTCGGCACGAGGAGGGTCCCGTAAGTCGCTCGGAAATTCGTCGCGTGAAACATAAACTTGGCAGCGCCCCGCGGAGAACCTCCTGCGACACAGGAACCGGCCCCTCTTTATCCTTTATTTACCTTGGCGACGAGGGATGCTTGTGTTTCCGAGCGATGCTGTGAGAGGCAACAGCCTCACCCACCAGATTGTCCCGCACGCCCATATCGGCCACACTCTTTGTCGCCGCCAGACGACCCTCGCCTCCTCGGCCTCGCTAATGAAACCCCAGCACGGCGCCTCCTTCCTCGAGACCGCCCTGGACTCCCGGGGATAAGACCCTCACCGCCCCCCACCCAGGGAAGCGGACGACTTCATTTTCAGCCACAAGTATGCCCGACAGGAGAGGCAGGCGGCACAGGGCGCAGAGGATAAACAGGAAGTGAGTAAGCACCCTCACGGCAGCAGCCACCCGCCCCCACAACCTTCAGACCCCGTGAAGCTCAAAAGGACCTCGACTTTTCAGGCAAAGCTCAGGAAATGCCCCCGCGGTGTCCACATGAAGGCAGCGGAGGTGTTGCAAGGCGACCCGCTCAAGGCCAAGTATGATGCACCGTTCCCACACCCTCACCTCCACCTGCCCTGCCCCTCCCCTCGCCTCACTCATCACCAAGACACATGCCCTCCTCCACCACCCAACACTTATCCACATCCAGGCTCCCACATTTTTTCCCGTCTGCCACACCCTTCACCATGTCACCGCTGCGCATTTCCCCTCCGCCACTCGCCTCCACGCTAATCACGCACAATCCAGATGGTTTTCTCTCTAACACCTTGTACTCCGAGCACCTCCATCTCTCCCTGCTGCCCATCAGCTGCGCCACCTGCGGGAGGATGGGAATGCCACGCCCGCAGCGGCCAGTCTGAATTATGAATCACCTGATGAATTAGCGAGAGGCCTAAGCGGTGACCCGAGGCTCAGCTCCCGACTAAAGCTGACAATGCAACCTTCCAATCGATACTTCCAACTTCAAACGATCCTGCCGATGAACAGCGAGGGGAGGCCGAGGCGAGAGGGGAAACGGGAGAAGACAGGGAAAGAAGGGGAGGGAGGGGTGGTAGTACCTGAGGGGCTCGGGCTGTGTGGCGCCACGAGACACCAGCGACCAGCCAGTCCGCGGCGGTGGCAGGCTGCAGCGGCGGCGGCGGGGGAGGAAACCCAACGTGCGTGTATGTATAGTCCAGAGTTGTGATTTTTTCCCCGTGAATCCTTAATGAGTCTTCACGTTGGGCCTAGAGGGGACGCAGCCCGGCGAGAGGGAGACTGGGAGGAAAGTTAGGACCGGCGAGCCACCTGTGGGTCCCAGAGGCGCTGACAAGTCTTGATCTTAACCGAGACAAGAACGGCGCTGAGGGGCGAGTCATTATTGCAGGGAACGTGTCCGTGCTTCTTTTAGGCAGCCACACGCGGTACTCGGCGGCAGAAGAGAGAGAGAGAGAGAGAGAGAGAGAGAGAGAGGGAAGGTCAGGGAGGGGAGGAAAGGGAAGGAGAAGGCCGGTAGCTCCTCAGGTCTCCAGTCCTCTGTCAAGGTGGAGCCTCTTATCACTTCTCTTGATTTACTGTGTCCCCGCACGCCACTCATCACGGCCCTTGCTAAGCTGTCTCCTTCATTTACTATTTATTCTCTCCCCACCTCTCACTCTCCCTCACTCTCTCTTCCTAAAGCCTCCCTTTGCTCCCTTCCACTCTCTCTCTCTCTCTCTCTACTCTGCGTTGCCGTATACCGACCCTTCCCTCCCTTCTCTAGCTCTCCTTTACCCTAAAAAAAATAAAGGTTTCTCTTCAGCCCCAGGGAGAGATCTGGCTGTGGGCTTGGGCTGGGTGATCACAGACCTTCTCGCCGCGTCCCCCGCCTCCGCACACCACAAACACCACCACCTGAACGGCCACACGTCCGCCCTCCAGCGGGGAAAGACTGCCCTCACACGTCACACGCTTGTCGCCTTGTTGACGCCTAAACTCGTAATTCTGCACGCAACTGAGCCACCGAGACACGCGTGCAATGTGCTCATGGTGATACTAAAATTTCTGCTACATTGTGAATACTGGGAAAATGATACGTTGATACTGAAACATGAATATTTCTCCCCAAGCTCCTGAAACACTGCACTGATATTCCGACACACCACTTACTGTAACACAAACATATTTTTCACCAGCACCTGAAGCACAAAAAAACACAAATGACTGATGCAGAAACCGTGAAATTCTGCCACACATCACCACGAGTATTATCAAACGCAAACTTTGATATATTTCCCATGAACCTGAAACACGCCGCTACACAGGACGCTCAAAATGCACCCGCGCTGAAACACTGAAACTTGTGCTACACCGCTATTCTGAAAAGGAAGCACTGATACTTTCCTCTGTGTGCGCCGCGGCCTCAACTTTGCCGTTTCATCGATGGCGGGGCGGGAGAGCAGACCAACTTTTGCCGCATTTTTTAGCTCAGAGACGCTGTTATGAAGTGAAATAACAACAGAGCGGAGTTTTTGGGGGCCGCGGCTGGTCTGTTTATACAAAAGTTACCCGTGACAAACGCTCCACTGCCCAGAACACGAGGTAGCAAGGCCCTCAAGCACCGTCCTGGTAAGAAGAGGAAAAAAAGAGGAAAAAACAACACTCGCTTCTCCTGCGTTTAATATTTTTTCTTAATCTCGAGTCTTCTCCTGCGCTGTGATAGTGTTAATTGTCTGGCGCTGTAGGAAGACTCTCAGGGAATCAGGGAGCTTAAGATCGTCCGGAAAATATTATATACATGATAGAAGCAAAGTTATTAGTTTTGTTATTAATATGCTGTTACATTATAGATAAAGGGCGTTGAATTCTTGTATGCATAAAGTATATCAGTATTGAGTCCACAAATCTTCGTTCTTCTAGTGTATTCTCTTCTCTTAATTCAATCTATCTCCTTCCACCACATTAATAAACCTGCACACTTTCTTATCGTCTTTTTTTATTCTCTTCATCTGTTTACTTCTTGCGTCTTTAAGCCTCAAATCCTCGTTCTTCTAGCGTGTATCTTTTCTTAATTCAATATATCGCCTTCCATTAGTGTATTAAACTCGTACATATTTCTTTTACTATCTTATATATTTTTTTTCTTCCACACTTTCATTCTCTAAATATCTTTCTGCTCTTCATCCAACCCGTCTTCTTCTACTGTGCTTCTTCTCCACGGCATATCAGAGTCCGCTATCCCGCAACTCAATAGTGAAGAGAAAAAAAACAATAACAACAACAGCAACAGCATCAGAAACGAAGTCGACAGCAGCAACAACAACAACAACAACAACAACAGTAGAACGAATGACAACAACAATAACAACAATAACAACAACAACAACAACAGCGACGATGACGACAACAACAGCAGCAACAACAACAACAACAACATTAGCACCAATGACAACAATAATAACAACAATAAGAGCCACATCACCCTAACAATGGCAAAACTAATCACCACGCAACACAAGTACAAGAATGATTAATGATTTCACCCATTAATTTATGCAACAATCTCACCAAACATCTGTACGACACAACACCACTCCCTCTCCCTCTCCCTCTCCCTCTCTCTCTCCCATGTGTTGCGTTACATTAAGATTCTTCCTCATCAAAACTTTGAGAGAACTTGGCGGTGAAGGAGTGTCTCTCTATCTCTCTCCTCTTTCTCTCCTCTTCTTCCTCTTCCTCCTTCAGCCTCGCCGTCAGTTTCACTTCGCCTTTCGTCCTCATTGGAAGGCAGTGTGAGGTTTTAATAGGTAGCGGAAGGTGGGGAAAGAGGAAGTGGAAGAGGAGGAGGAGGAAATGGGTAAAGGAGGAAGAGAAGTTAGATGAAAAAAGGAATGGAAAGGAAAAGAAACGACGAAAAGAAAGTGAAGGAAAGTAATGGGAGAGACGCAATACGGAACAGAGAGAGAGAGAGAGAGAGAGAGAGAGAGAGAGAAAGGCCACTCACTGCCTCTCCCATAACGTGGCGAGTGATTCATGCTACACAAAAGAGACGTGGTGATGTTTTCCCCCTTCTCTCTCTCTCTCTCTCTCTCTCTCTCTCTCTCTCTCTCTCTCTCTCTCTCTCTCTCTCTGCCCTACTCTTCACGTGCTTCCTTTTGTCCTTCACCAAGACAGGCGTGCGTGGGTAGAGTCCCGTGTGTGTGTGTGTGTGTGTGTGTGTGTGTGTGTGTGTGTGTGTGTGTGTGTGTGTGTGTGTGTGTGTGTGTGTGTGTGTGTGTGTGCGTATGCGTGTGTCCTCCTCAGGTGTGTCACTACAGGGCGGCAAAGGCAAATCAGGTAAATCTGTCTTTCCTTCTTCAGGTGTCCAGTGCCCTCCCCAGGTAAGTCTTGGGTGTGGCCAGGTGGGAGTGGCGTTGATTCCCTCATGTGAGTCACGTGGCTTACCTGAAGGAGCAGTCTGGTAATCTTCCACCCACAGGCAACAGACAGCTCCAGAAATGCAAGGAGACGAGTGACAGCAAGAGACAAGCAGGGCAAAGAAGGACAAGTAGAAGAGAGGTGAGGGAGGCAAGGGGAAGACAAACCACAAAAGGCCCTTAACATTACATCAAAAAGAGAGAAAGAGAGTGGAACAGAGAGAGAGAGAGAGAGAGAAAGGAGTGGGGCATCTCAGAGGGGCCGGGCGCTCCACAAAGATGACTATTGAGATATGCATGTGGAGATAGGCAGTCTGGCCTCTCCGGTTACATGTCCCCAGAGCTTCTGTTTAGTGGTGGAAGCCAGAACAGGGACGCCTCGCCACCCAAGACTCGCCGGGACATGTATGGCTGCTGTCACCTCCTTCTAGCGCCCTGCCTCACCTCGCCTCCTCCACCGCCTCCTCCTCTTCCTCCTCCTCCTCCGCGGCCAATCTAACTCCTGCTTTTTGTTCCCTTTTTTTTCTATAGTTTCTCCTCTTATTCTTTTTCTTCTTCTTTTTCTCTTCTTTTTTTTATGCCTCTTTTGTTTGTTGTTGTTGTTTTGTTGTTGTTGTTACCGCCCTCTTCCTTTTCTTTTTAGTCATTTTTCTCGTCCTCGTCCTCCTTCTGTCCTCCTCCTCCTCCTCCTCCTCCTCCTCCTCCTCCTCCTCCTCCTCCTCCTCCATCGAGACGAAAGGACATTACGAAACGCTCCCTTGTCATCAAAGGCCCAAGGACGTATGGGACTGAAGGATTTTACTGTGAAAGGACTCTCTCTCTCTCTCTCTCTCTCGTAATTAAAGCCTAACACGACGTATTCCCGACAGTTCGCACTCTGGTCGTCTCTCGTCCCTTGTCCCTCGTCAGCCCCCGGCACGCCCTAATGAGGGGGCCGCGGCGACGACAGGCTGCCGACGAGGCCATCTTGAGGAGGCAGCAGAGAAGAAAGTAAAAAATCAGACCTAATAAGCCGACCTGGGGGCAGAGAGCACAGGTACAGGTGACTTTCTTCCTCTTTCTTCACGTAATGACCTTTGGTTGTGAGGCCTGAAATATCTTACCTCTCTCTCTCTCTCTCTCTCTCTCTCTCTCTCTCTCTCTCTCTCTCTCTCTCTCTCTCTCTCTCTCTGGGTGGTCCTGCTTACAACTCTCCAAGACTCACCTCCACTAACCCAACCTTCCTGCGATTAAGAGAGAACACGGATCCAGTTGTGTCCGGCAGTTCCTCTCCACGCGGGAGGGGAGGGAGGGCATTGGCACTTAAGATCAGCAGGAAAGGAGGAGTGGTGTGCCCCGGGGTGCCTATGCCCGCCCTGGCACCCCTTGACCACGCGGCCTCGCCCACCCACAGGGAAAATAAACAGAGGGAAGCGGGTGCAACAAGGGTAGAATTGTGGGATATGAATTAATAAACAGATATTTGAGGGCGGCGTGCAAAGTGGAGGGCGAGGCGGAGCAAAGGAGCGGTAGTGCCAGGGAGGCTGAGGAGGGCAAGGCACTTGGTTAACTGCCGCTAAATGCTCCTCTCAAGTTAGACGTATGAGTGTGCCACAAGGAGGAGGAGGAGAGGAAGGAGGAGGAGGAAGAAGAGGAGGGACAAGGTAGAGCAGGAGGAGGCCAGAGGAGGAGGTGGGAGGGCGGGTCCTGCTGGTGGCTGGATTTAATATTTTCTGTATAATCTTCCCGCTCGTCCGTCTTAGCTAATGGTCCTTCCTTTCCTGCTTCCGCCGCGCTGTTCCTCTCCCCGCCACTATTATCACCCCCGTCCCTTTGTTTCTGTGCCGCCATGAATTCACGTCAATGTAAACCTTCGCTGTCGCTCCTCGTATATTCTCTCTGTGCTCGCGTTTTTCCACTCCCTTGCCTCCCTACCTTGTCCCCCTTTAAGACACAGGAGGGGTGCGGGGGAGGAGTGAGGGGGGCATGGTGAGGGAGGGAATAGATGGAGGCCTGCGGGAGGGTCGCCGGCAGGTAGGCTCAGGTAAGGGCTGTTTAAAGAGGACCCAGCAAGCCCAACCTCTGACCTCCCCCCTGAAAGAGACGTCGAGACCAGCGGAGGTGCCAGCGAGGCCACACATCAGCGAGGCCAACAACGCCCGAGGACATGTTTAGGACACGATGGCGAGGGAGACAAGGAGGCTGTAGTGTCTTGTCTTGTGAGGTTTATGGCGACAGCAGGTGACGGGAGGTCCAGAACAGGCACGCCCCTTCCTTTCTACCCTTTTCTACCATCCCTTTCCTATCTCCCTGTCTCCGCCGCGCACAATCACCCTCCCTATGCGTCCCATCCCCATCCTTCTCCCACCCCTCCACATATCTGCTACTGTTATCTCCCCATTCCTCTGCCTTTCCACACGCCAACCTCCCTTCTTTCTCTCCCACTTCTCCCTTTCTCTTCCACCTTCTATCCTTCCACGTCCCACCTGATGGAGTTATCTTGTCATTTCTCCACCTTTCCATATGTCCCTTTCCCTCTCGTTCCTATCCATGCCCTCTCCACTATCACGTTTCTCTCTTCCAAATACCTGTTAAAACTACCAAGCGACGACCACTGCAACGACAACCACGACCTGCAGGAGTAAGGCAACCACCACCACCACAACCACCACCACCACCACGGCAGCGATGAGTCAAAGGGAGGAGAATGAAAATAACTTCACAAACCAGTAGGACAGAGTTTTCTTTCCTCGCTACACTGAACAAAGCTACCCTCTCCCTCTCCCTCTCTCTCTCTTTGCCACTCTCTCTCTCTCTCTCTCTCTCTCTCTCTCTCTCTCTCTCTCTCTCTCTCTCTGGTGATAAGAGGGAAGGTCGGCGGAGGACCGGATAAATTAAGTAAAGAAAACGAACCGTGCTTCTCCTAATGCCAAAGTGCTGATGATAATGGCGAAGAAATTAATTCACACAGGACCAACTTTCCGCGCGGCAAGAGAGAGAGAGAGAGAGAGAGAGAGAGAGAGATTAATTCAAGAGAGGCAGTGGTTCATTTCACATTAGTTTCCTTTCTCCCTTTACGAACATATTTCTCTCTCTCTCTCTCTCTCTCTCTCTCTCTCTCTCTCTCTCTCTCTCTCTCTCTCTCTCTCTCTCTCTAACACTCATCCTACTTTCTTCACCCTTACTCTCACCTGTTACTACCGTTTCCTCTCCCTCCTCCACCCCTTCCCTCACCCCACCCCTCCTTCGGCCCCTCCCTCAGATCGATAGCGGTTCTCCAGCGTCGCCTCGTCATCGCCATCGTCACAACACACGACGGAGTGCAACTTTCTCCCCTTTCATTACCGTCTGTCTGGCCGCCGCTAATACCTCTGTGCCCTGTTCTTATTCTCATTACCCGGGACCTTCTGGGGACCTGCCTGCCTGACGGGGATGTGAGGGAGTAAGACGGGGGGTTTACCTGGCTGGGGCTACCTTGCTAACTGGCTCTCTCTCTCTCTCCTTCCTTCGTGTGTTAGATTTGCGTAGGTGTGGGTGAAATGTGCGTCTTATTCAATGCTTTTCTATATACTTTGTTCGTGTGGGAATGGAGTGAGGGTGTGTGTGTGTGTGTGTGTGTGTGTGTGTGTGTGTGTGTGTGTGTGTGTGTGTGTGTGTGTGTGTGTGTGTGTGTGTGTGTGTGTGTGTGTGTGTGTGTGTGTGTGTGTGTGTGTGTGTGTGTGTGTGTGTGTGTGTGTGTGTGTGTGTAAAGCCTGGAATTGTAATGTATGTATAAAAATCCTGATAGCAGACTCTGATTTATAGTTCACATACGTGCGTGTTTCACAGTTTAATCTTTTCAGTCTTCCACCACCACCACCACCACCACCACCTCCTCCTGTAAATCATTCCTCCCCTACACACCCCTCTCAATAACACATCCCTCCATCTACCCTTCGAGTCTACCATCCCACAATCCCTTTCTATATCTCACCCTTCTCAGTGCCCCGATCATAACGCCACACCCCCTCCCCTTCACAAACCCCTCCCTCTCTGTACTTCCCGTCCCCTGCACTACTAAACACAAGGGGTGAAGAGCACAAAGGGAACATTATACACAACCATATAAGCAAGGGGAAATAGGCAAAGCAGTTAAGTAATAGAATAAAATGGTAAATCTTGCTAACTGGCTGGCTTATATATCATTGCAGACTCAGAGGGAAGAGGGGAGACGAGAGGGGAGAGAAGCACTGAGCGAGAGTAGAGGGGACGATGGGGTAATGAGGAAAGGGGAGACGCAATTGAGTTTTGTGTTGGAAAAAAAAGAATGGAAATAAGTGAAGAGTTTTAGGGTGAAAAGTATGAGGATATTAACCCTTTCAATACTAGGACACATGTTTGCCTTGATATTTGTGTAAGATTAGACCATTTTATTGACATTAGGCAGGGTATATGGAGGTTCTGAAGATTGATGGCCAGAGTCTTCACTATTTCAATCCCCACATAAGTTTCTGAAGCTGTATAAGATCACCAACAAGTAAGCAGAATGAATATGGAAACGCATCATGGTACGGAAAGGGTTTAATGGTATGTGTGTGAGATCTGACGGTCAGAGATGAGGAGTAAGAGGAAGTTCTAGGGAGAGAAAGTAGTAGTTGGAGTAGCTATAGATTTCTAAGACAATGGGAGAGATGGGGAGGATATGGGTAACTTACTAAAAGAAGACCCTTGGGAAATATGGAGATGAAGCGAAGGGAAATAGTTGAGATGATGGAGGAAGAAGTAGGAGGAAGAGGGAAAGAAATAGGGAGGAACAGAATAGATGAGTACGTGGGGACATAATGAAAACAAAAAAAAAAAAGGAAAAGGAAAAAGGAAAAAAGAGGAGTAAAGAATAAAAGCAAAGAGAAAAGAAAATGGAAGAACAATATTGAGGGCAGGTAAGTAAATAGAAAAAAGAGAAAAAAAAACAAGTTGCATGAAGGGAAAGGAAAAAGGAAAAAAGGGGAAAAGGGAAGGAAAAGAGGGGAAAAACACAGAGGACAAGTAGGTAACGGGAAACAGGAGGCAAAAATGAGGTGGAATGGGGGATGAGAAGGAAAGGAGAGAAGGTGAGGGGAGAGGAAAGGACGGAGGGGATGGTGGAGGATAATGGTGAGGGGAGAGGAGAGGGGAGGGGATGGTGGAGGGTAATGGTGTGGGTGAGGTCCATATCCCCAAGGGAGGGATAAAGAGGGTGTGGTGGGTAATCGTGTGTGATTGTGGAGGTGCTGGGCCCTTGGGAGTCTGGGGAAGAGGAGGGGAAGAGGAGGGGTAGAGGAGGGAAGGAGGAGGGGAAGAGGAGGGATGGAGGAGGGGATGGTGAGGGGAGGAGGAGGGGAAGAGTGATGGAAATTAGAGCTTGCGGATAGAGAGAGAGAGAGAGAGAGAGAGAGAGAGAGAGAGAGAGAGACACAAGGAAAAGAAACACCACAGACATGTTGTGACTAGTGATGTTTGTGATAAGCCAGTGTCTAACCAGAGAGAGAGAGAGAGAGAGAGAGAGAGAGAGAGAGAGAGAGAGAGAGAGAGAGAGAGAGAGAGAGAGAGAGAGAGAGAGAGAGAGAGAGGTACAAAAAAAATGACAAGATGGAACTGATAGAGAGGAACCAGACAAAAACAATGAGAAGGAAACCATTGAAATAAAAAAAAATAAAGAAAAAATAAAAGATAATTCGATGAAGGGAGACTAATGACCAAGACCACGGCCCATTAGAATATCTTACCCCTTTACCCCTTAACTATCAGGGGAGACCTTAGTTATGCTGTGGAAAAATAATAATGGTGATGATAGTGATGATGACTTTATGCTGTGGGAAAATTATAATGGTGATGATAGTGATGGTGATGACGTGATGAGAATAATGGTGACTTGGCGATCTTCCTTTATCTTTGCATCACCATCACTGTTTCTAGTTATTTGTTTTCTTTCCTTTCTTTATTTTCTAAGGTCAAAATAAAAGATAAATCAACATTTTTTTACTTAACTTTTCTATCATTTTTATTTTTTTTATTTTTATCATTTTTTTCTTTTTTTTATTCTGAGTCTAGAAACGACTTAAAAAGAATCGAATACTAATTGAAATCCTTCGTAATCCTTCTAAACACAAACCGAAAATCCATTGTACTCCCTATCCTTCCCTCCTATGCCCTCCCATCTTCTCCTATCCCCTCCCATTCTCTCCCAATACCCTACCATTCCTCCCATCTCCTCCTATCCCCTCCCAACACTATTTCATCCCCTCTCACTCTCTCACATCCCTTCCTTTCCCCTCCCATCACCTTCCATGCCCTCTCATCACCTCCCATCTCCTCCCATCCTCTCCTATCCCTTCCCATCCCTTCTAGTACCCTCCCATCCCCTCCCATCTCATCCTATCCCCTCCTACTCTCTCCCATAATCCCCATTCCCTCTCAATACCCTCCCATCTCCCTCCCATCACCTCCCATCCCCTCCCATCCCTTTCTATTCCCTGCCATCCCCACAAATATCCTTCCTTCATCTCCTTTCCCCTCCCATTTCCCCTTCATCACAGAACAGACACTCCTAAATAACATCAACCTCCGCCTTTTCATCCTCTCCTTCACCTCACCCTTCCCCCAACGTGCTCTCCCCAGCCCCCAAAACCCGGGTAGGGCAGTTCGTCGCTTGATTATCGTCTGATGTAATGTACGGCGCTTCCTAATGAACATAATCCCGTTTAATTATCGCTAAATAAAAAAGATGGATTCACGGTCATGCCTTTTGCTGGTGGTGGTGGTGGTGGTGGTGGTGGTGGTGCTTGTTGTTGTTGGTAGTGGCGTTAGTAGTGGGAATTTATTAAGTACTGTCAGTCACTTTGGTAAATTAGGTATAAAACGTTATTTTTTTCAGTAAAAGTAAGGAGATTCATACTAGAGAGAGAGAGAGAGAGAGAGAGAGAGAGAGAGAGAGAGAGAGAGAGAGAGAGACAAAAAAACAATAAACACACCCACGAATAGCAAGTGAGTAATGGCCAAGCACGGACGCACCACCTCCACCTCTGTTCTCGGCTCCCACCACGCGACGTAACTTATTTTACAGACAAAACACTCCAGCCATTTGTTAAGGTTTCTTGCCTCACACTCCCGCCATCCATTACTCCCATTAGCGAGCCCCATTAGCTAACTACCAGGCAGTTACAAGTAAAAATTGCCTATTCGTACTTAATGTGGGTGATTACAGATATATATTAGCGACGATTCCTCTCCCCTGAAGGTTGTAAATCATCAGGAAAGTTAAGGAAAATGTGCTTAATGTCCCGGAGCGGCGCTGGTATGGGGGCGCACCGAGACATTTGTTCTTCTTGAGTTCTTCATTGAGAGGGTGCGTTCCTTTAGGTTCGTGTGGGATAAGGTAGCCTGTATTCGTGGTTCGGATGGGGTAAGGTAGCCTGTTTTCGTGGTTCGAGTTGGATAAGGTTGAGTCTATATTCGTAGGTTTTGGGTATCGTAAAGTTAGGATAAAGTTAGGTTAGGATTAGTCAGATTCGATAAGGATTTTGGTGTGTTAGGTTTGGATAGGATAAAGTAAAATCTGTATTGGCAGGTGCCTTAGATATGGAGAAGTTAGGGTGGGATAGGATAAAGTTAGGTTAGGTTAAATTATAAGTTAGGTTCATATTCATTTGATTAAGTTAGGTCAAGTTAATCAAGTTAATGTAATGATAAAGCTAGGTTATGTTAGGTAAGGTTAGGTTAGGTTAGGTTACGGAAAGGTTGGATCTGCATTACTAAACGCTTTGAGATCATCAGGGCTGTATTGAAAACCCACGGAAATAGGTCGGCTTCTTTTATGTATGTTTGTTTCCTATTTGAAGGTAGAAAAGCTTTATAAAACACTCACTACACTCAAGGAAACACTCTTAAAAACACTGACTACACTCTGTTAAAGTTTCAAATAGTAACGAGAATTGATCAAAACGAAAAAAAACAAAAAAACACAACTAATGACATGAAAAGGAAGATATACTTGTTCTGCCACATACACACACACACACACACGCGACACACAGAGGCACAGACAGACACCCTCCTCCCCACACAAACACGCCAGAACAACAATATCCGTGTATACATCCAGAGTTCATTAAAGGACTCGCCATAGGATGGTTTGCCTCAGGGGCTTCGCGGAACACTGTTGATTAAATGAGGTCGCCAGTGAAGGTTTTTGCAATTCCAATTTTTTCCATTTCATTACAAGCAGCTCTCACTCGGCTTCCACAGACCACCTCCCTCTTCCTCTCTCTCTCTCTTCCCTCACCTCCCTCTCTCTCTCGATACCTTAGTAGTTTCACCGCCTCCTCTTTCGGTAACAGACCAGAAAACTACAAAAAAACTCATAATAAAAAAGAGTTTCTGAAGGTAAACATAAAGGGAATAATGAAATAATGGAGCCTTCACAATGGTGGGAGGCCTGATAGTGGCTCGCTTTGTGCCAGCGGTCGTATGGGTGTGGGAGGGCGGGAATATAGAGCACCTGTCACCTGCCTCACCTCCCTCACCTGCCTCGCTTGCCTCGCCGCCCTCCCGTAACAGGTGAACGTGGCGCCCAGGTGAACTAGTCTTCATCGCCCACGTTACATCTCTCTCTCTCTCTCTGGACGTAAACACTCTTTTTTTTTCTTTTATATTGATGTTTTCTTCTTTATCTTCCTATTTCCGAGTTTTCTATATTTTTCGTTTCTTATATATTTTCTTTTCTGTTCTGTTTTGTTTACTTTTATTCTATCTGTCTGTCTGTATCTCTCTCTCTCTCTCTCTCTCTCTCTGTCCCCCCACGCACCCACGCACCCCTCCTCCCGGCCTTCACTAGTGCCCTAATGCAGCCCAGACTCCAAGTGGTCAGCTCGCGCGAGTAAACACGTTTCCTTTTATTAAGGCAAAGAATTCCCCGCTGGGAGACTCTGAAGGGAAACTTTAGTTATGTCCGCGTGTCTGGCCATCCTCACCCTGACGTCCTGCGGTAACGAGGCGCTCCTTCTTGCCCCAGCTCCTCATGAACCCTTCCCCTTCTCCTTCTCCTCCTTAAAATTACCTTCAACCTCCTGCGTGTCTTGTACTTCCTCCTCCTCCTCCTCCTCCTCCTCCTCCTCCTCCTCTCCTCCTCCTTCTCCTTCTCCCTTTGTTCCTCCGCATCCACTCACTCTTCCATGTCTTCTGCTTCCTCCTCCTCCTCCTCCTTCCGTGTCTTTTGCTTCCTCCTCCTTCTTCTCTTCCTCCTCCTCCTCCTTCCTTGTCTTCTGCTTCCTCTCCTCCTTCTCCTCCTCCTCCTCCTCCTTCCGTGTCTTCTGCTTCCTCCTCTTCCTCCTCCTCCTCCTCCTCCTCCTTCTCCTTCTCCCTTTGTTCCTCCGCATCCACTTCCTCTTCCACTACTTCGTTTTCTGTTGCTCACTCACCTCAAGGCCTCCAGTGACCCTCTCTCGACCCGCCTTGTTCCTCCATCGCTCCACTTGGCGCGACACAAGCGGCGGGTGGAAGGGTCGGCAGAGGGGAGAGGAGGCAGCAAGGCAGGGAGAGATGGCGGGAGGTCAAGGAGGTATGGAGGATTAACGGGAGGAGCTTATGGTGTGTCTGGTGTGTCCTTTCTCTTCGTGCTGAGAGACTTGAATTGTTGCACTTTGATTCGGCCTCCTCCTGCCCCCCCACCCCCTTTAAGGTTCCTCCAGCCCGGGTCTCGTCGCCTAAACAATCGCGGGTCGCCTCCACGCCATCGTCCCAGCGCCGGCAACTGTTCCTGCCAGATAACAGCGTGCCCATAACCTCGCCGGCTGGAGGCAAGTCATGTGTAAAATGAGGAAAATGCTATCGAGTGAAGGAATCGCATGCCTCCATCCTCTCTCTCTCTCTCTCTCTCTCTCTCTCTCTCTCTCTCGCCTGTCTGATGGTCTAATAAGCACGCATAAATTCTACTTCTACCGCTGATGGCTGGCATTCAAACCCTCTGGGAAAGAAAGCGAAATTCAGACTCGAATCCAACGGGAACGCCAACACACGCCACACGCCGCGCCGACACTCACACACACACACGCTGCTGCCGCCGCCGCGCATCCTCGCTGCTCACCCGACCGAGGAGATGAAAAGAAGCCAATTCCGGACAATATTCGCGGCAAAGTGAGGAGGAAAATGCCACAAACACGGGAGGAAATATGGAGGAATCCGTTTGTCAAGTGCGAGCATTCATATATTTTCCTCCCTTAGCGCAAAGAGGAATGCTGGTATATTTTTTTCCCTCTTCCCGTTTTCCATTTTCCATAGCCGCTACCGCCACCACTGACGCTCTCACCTACATTCCGTACCACCCGTGGCTGTGTAAGTATTCAAATGCTGTTTACTTTTGCTGGTAATGAAAAAAAAACGCGGGAAACAAGGGGCAGGTATGTGGCGGGGGTATTGCTGCCAAGAGCCATTATTAATTCCATTCCTTCCTTACAAATTACAAGGAGCGAAGAGTAATTTGTTCTAAGAAAGTCTAATAAATAATGATCCACGTGTAATGACCGTGACTCTTCTCTTCCTTCCTCTTCCTCTTACCTCTTCTCCACTTCTTCCTTCTTTCCTGTATCTTTGCTTCTTCCCTTCTCTATTCTCTCCAGCTACGTCTCCTCATCTCCTTTCTCTTCCTTTCTGTGTTTATCTTTATTTTATCCGTTTATATGTAAGTTTTCTTTTTTCCCTCCTATATATTCACACATCTCGCTTTTGCATTTATTTCTCCTCCATTATTATTCCTCCTCCTCCTCCTCTTCCTCCTCCTCCTCTTTCTTCTTCCCTTTCTTCTCATTCTCTTCCTGATTATCTTCATTATCAGCTACTATCTTTTGTTTTATGTATCCAGAGAGAGAGAGAGAGAGAGAGAGAGAGAGAGATAATCATTTAGCAACTCAGAGGCCTCTTGTCAGTGCCTGGCGCCGCCCCTGGGAACACTGCAACGCCGAGACGGGACCCGCATGGTGCATCCTAGCCTCCTCCTCCTCCTCCTCCTCCTCCTCCTCCTCCTCCTCCTCCTCTTCCTCCTCCTCCACTACCTCCCCAGAGACTAAACTCCACCTCTCCGTAAAAGCCACACATCCCCTCATTAGAATCCCCTCTTCCTCCTCCTCCTCCTCTTCCTCCTCCTTCTCCTCCTCCTCCTCCTTCTCCTCCTCCTCCTCCTCCTCTTCCTCCTCCTCCTCCTCCTCCTTCTCCGCTTCTTTTTTTTCTCCTCCTCTCCTTCTCCTCCTTCTTCTTCTTCTTCTTCTTTTTCTTCTTCTTCTTCTTCTTCTTCTTCTTCTTCCTCTTCCTCCTCCTTCTTTTTCGTCTTGTTCTTCTCTTCATTGGTTTATTTTTTATTCTATTTTCATCTTATTTTCTTCTTCTTCTCCTCTTTCAGTTTCTCTCTCTCTCTCTTTGTCCTGAAATCCATCTCTTCTCTTCGTCTTCATCTTTCACCTCTTCCTCCTCCTCCTCCTCTTTCTTGTTCTCTCGTCATCTACTAATTGCAAATCTTCATTCCCTTTTAATTCTCCTCTTCCTCCTTCTCTCTTTCCTCTTCCCTTCTTCTCATCTTTCTCTTCCTCTATACCTTTCATTATCACCATCACAATCTCCTTCTCCTCCTCCTCCTCCTCCTCCTCCTCCTCTGTTCATTTCATACTTCGAAGTGCGAGCTTAATAAAAATCTGTCTATCTGTCTATCTATCTGTCTATCTATATGTCTGTCTATCTGTCTGTCTGTCTGTCTGTCTGTCTGTCTTGTCTTGTCTCAATAATTTCACACGACACCCTGGTCTTTTAATTGGTAATTTCTGATAAGCACGATCCTCTCAACTAGCGCCCATCCTGCTGCTCCCTGTCACTTCTGTAAGCTCCCCTAATGGTGGTGGTGGTGGTGGTGGTGGAAGTAGTAGTTGTAGTAGTGGTAGTGGTGATAGTGGATGTAGTGGTGGTAGTAGTAGTTACAGTAGCAGTAGTAGTAGTAGTAGTAGTAGTAGTAGTAGTAGTAGTAGTAGTAGTAGTAGTAGTGGTAGAAGTGTAAGTAGTAGTAGTATTAGTGGTGGTAGTAATAGTAGCGTAAGAACATCAGCAATAACAACAAAAACAACAAAAACAACAACAACAACAACAACAACAACAACAACAACAACAACAACAACAACAACAACAAATAATAATAATAATAATAATAATAATAATAATAATAATAATAATTGCCTCTAATATCTCACCACGCTAATTTCCACGGGTATTTATCGTAATTTCAACCAGGTAATAGGAAACGTTCATATCGGTAATGTGTTTTCCTGCAAATAAATCAAAGTCATCAAATTAATTCACAATATCAACAGTGGAGATTTCCCCCAATGACAAATAAAGCTTGAGTTTCCTTCACAGTAACTCTCGCATTCAATTACACCCCAAAGAAGCAGGACGGAACCAGCTTAACCCCTTCAGTACTGGAACACATTTTTATCATGATTGTTTGTTGTGGTTAGACGGTTTTATCTACATTAGGAAGGGTCTATGGAGGTCAAGAAGATTAATAGCCTGAGTCTTCACTATTTTAATCCCCACATAAGTATCTGAAGCTATATTAAATTGGCAAAAAATAAGCAGAATGAATATGAAAACGCGTCATGGTATTGAAGGGATTAAAAACAGACTAGTGGATGATAGAGATAGACTTGGCAATCACGCTATCAGTACCAAATTAATGGGAGACTTTACACAACACAAATTTACAGATAGCAATAAGAGCAAGGTAAAAATTTCAACGCAGGGAGTACCAAGCGTATGGCTGATGACTTTTATGGCTTCTTGCAGCTTCCCTTACTTTCTCACACATTCCTTCGTCGCCTCGCAGGAAAACAAATAAAAACAAATCTAGACACAATAGCAAAGGGAAAAGGTAAAAGGGTAAAAGAAGGGAAGTTTGAGGAGTACCAGTAATATGAACACTGAGAGACAAGGGGGAGGTGAATAGGGGTGTGTATGATACTGGGGGTGATGCAGGGGTGAGTAAGGGCCCCGGGGTGACAGGATACTGGGACTGAGGTGCTGTAATAGAGAGCAAAGGAACTGGGATGCACTGGGGAGAATAGCAGCGAAACAGGAGCTTTACTTGTGGTTTGTGATGGAAGGGGAAGGTACTTAAGTGGAGCAGGGGAGGGTCGGGAGAGACTAGGGTGGGTGGAAGGGGTAAAGTGTGGAGAGATTAACGTGGAAGGGGAAGGAGGAAAAATACTGGGGAGGGAGTAAACTGGGGAAGATTTTAACGTACTGGGGGGAGAAGTAGTGAGTGATGAGTGTGTGGAAAGGTGTGGTGAGTGTGTGGTGAGGGTGGTGAGTATACAAAGGCGTGAGTCACCATCAAGACACCAAGAACCACTCAAGAATGTCTGTAAACGCGTGGACCAAGGGACAAAATAATTAATCTTGTTTGCGTCACACCTAAAGGATGAGTGTTTGTGGCAAGGGGCGTGGAGGGAAAGAGGGAAGGGTGAGGGTGAGGGTGAGGGGAGGGTGAGGGAAGGGCGGGCAGAAGGGAGAGGGCATGCAGGGAGGATAACATACCATCATCTGGTGTAATTAATGAGAACCTGGTATGACTGAGGCAACACAAACCAGACCTCTCTCTCTCTCTCTCTCTCTCTCTCTCTCTCTCTCTCTCTCTCTCTCTCTCTCTCTCTCTCTCTCTCTCTCTCTCTCTCTCGGTCCTTTACGCCTCCTTAATTTCCGATATCATTCTCTCTCTGTCTCTTTATCCTTGTCCAACTCTTTCTCTTCCTTTTCCTCTTGTTTCTTCTTTTCCTTCCTTTCACATAGCTTTGTAAGAATCAATATTTCTCTTTCTCTTTGTTCCTCCTTCTTGTTTCTTTTTTCCTACTTTCTTTTCATATTTTTCTTCCTTTATGCTTTTACTTTTACTGTCCAGCTTCTTTACCTCCTCCTATATTTTCTGCTTTTTCTTTTTTGTTTTACTTTTCCCTTCCCCTCATCGTATTTTTGTTTCTATCTCCTTCTCTCTTTCCTATCTCTTTTTCCATCTCTTCTCTTTCCATTATATTTACTTTCCTCACTGCTTTCTTCTCTTATCTCTATTCTTTCCCTCTTTACTCTGTTTCCTTATTTACTCTTCCCTCGTTTTCATCCTTCTCTTATTTCTATCCCCTTCCCTCTCTTCTCTCGCCCTTCCCTTCATCCTTCTTTGTTTTTATCTTATTATGTTTACATCTTATTTACCCTCCATTTCTCCGTCCTTCTCTTGTCTCTCCTCTTCACCCATCCTTCCCTTCCTCTTCTTTTCCCTCCTACTCTTCGTCTTACCCACATTTACCTCCTCTTAGCGAGCAAATCAAGAGAGGTGGGCCGAGTGAGGACCTCTGTCTGTATCCAGTGGTCTGTTTTATCTCCAGCCTCCGCCAGATGGACAGAACACTCTCTCACTCTCCCTCTCTCTCCCTCTCTCTCTCTCTCTCCCTCTCTCTAGCGAAGGATCATCCATCAAATACCATAAAAATTCTTCTCCGGCAAAACTTTAGCGAGTGAGTCTTTTGGTGACGCGCCTGTCAGACCATTGCTAAGGGAGAGAGGGAGAGTGAGAGGGAGAGGGAGACGGAGAGGGAGAGGGAGGGTAAAGGTACACGAGGGCACGAGGTGAGTGAAGGCGTCAAGGGGCGTGTAGGGGTGTGCTGGGAGGTGGGAGAACCTAGGGTCGCGGAAAGGTAGGCAAAGTGAGGAGGAAGAGTAGGAAGAGGAAAGAGACATGGAGGGAGGAGAGAGACATGAGAGGAAGAGCGGAGAGAAAGACATGAAGGAGGAAGAAGGTGGAGGAGGCACGGAGGAGGGGTGGGAGCATGAGGGAGAGTGGATGGAGGAGCGAGGCAGGCAGGGAAATACTCCTTCACGCTTTGCAATTAGGCGCATTCAATCGCGAGATAATTGTGCTTCTGGCGTGCGGCGGAGGCTTGAGGGGGCGAGAAATGGGCCGCTGGGGATCTCTCTCTCTCTCTCTCTCTCTCTCTCTCTCTCTCTCTCAAGGCCTATCTCACTTCAGCAACTTTACTTCAGAGGGGACGCCATTCCCTCCGACCCCTGCCCCTCCGGACTCCACACTTCGGTGGTGACCTCGGGCGGCGCCGCAGGTGTGTTGCCATCAAGTATGCAGGCGAACCAGAGGCGGGCGGCCAGGTATTCTCGGGGTGACCATGTATAATCCAGGCTCCAGGTGGCGGCAGCAAGACCTGGGTGGGGAGCTGCGTCCCTCTCTCAGCCTCACCTGCCTCACCTGCCTGCAACACACCGCTACCTGTGCTCTGCCTCTCCCCCCATCCCTCTCTCCGCTTACTCCTCTCCTGACTATTATCTTTTACCTTTTTTATTTCATCATTTTTCTCTCCTCTCCGCTCTCTATGCTTCTGGATTTTGTGCTGGGTGTGTTTTCCTCCCGGGTACCATTTTTTCCATGCTGCTTTCCAGATTCTCTTGTCCGCTAGTCCACTCTCTGGCCGGAGTGCGCCGGAGCCGATGTCACCTTTCGTTCGTCACATGTTCACCTTTTTCTTTCAATCGCTCTCTTCACCACAATTGTTTTCGGTCAAAGCTTCTCGTCCAGCGGGCCAGATCCGGGTTCCTCTTTTGCTTTGTGGCTCGCCTGTAAATTTTCAGACTACAACCCGTGTTCCAGGGTCAAGAGGCGACCTGGGGAGATGCTGGGGAGGTGTTGGGGAGGTGGCGGGGATTAACACTCCTCACATGCCTCCACCCACTTTTCCTCTCCTTACAGACCATCCACACGCACTTCACACAGACGGCCTGCCAACACAACACTGCTACAAGACCTCCAGCGGAGCAGAAATCATCGCGGCCACCACCCTCGAGGTCACAGGCCACCCAAAAAAGGTGTGTAAGGAACGCATTAACAAGGCCCACCTACGGAACGTGTCACCGCGGCCCGGAACGCGACACGCAGCCCACGCCCCGCCCCAGCAGAGTATCAGGGACGATCTTAACGACGTAAACACGATGCCTACTTATTAGCGGCCATTCCGGTGGTTCCGTGACGACTGGCCCCTCACACCGCTGCACTAATAATACATCAGACGAATGCCACGCCACGGACAAGTACGGAAACCTGCTCATGTATTGCTGTATATACACATTTTTTTTTGTAGTCCATTCCTGCGGATAAATGTGTGTAATTACAAGACATTTATCCTCGTACTGATACCACCGAGGCTCCTTCTTACTCCCCTTTGGCCTCTCACTGCCCGCCTCCCTCCCTCGATAATTATTTTCTTTTTTCCTTTCCTCCGCCATGTCAGTCCGCACTCCCGCCTGCTCCATATAGAGAAGAAACGAGTCATTACGGAATACTCTGATCCAGCGATTGGGGGAAGATTAAGCTACTCGCGCAGGGGAGAGGGGAGTTACCATCTGCAGCGCCTCGTCACTGCACCAGCTGCTTCCCCTCTCCCCCCTTGGTGTCTGCGGCAACAAGCACCATCTGTATAGCATGACCTTGGCACTGGGCGAGGGAGTGAGGGAGGGAGTGAGGGAGTGAGGGAGTAAGGGTGCCACGAGATTACCTCCCTCACTTCTCATCACTTCCCTTCACTTCCCCTCACCCGCAGAATTCCCCTCGCCGGAGTCTCCCCTTGAGTGACGTGCATCCCCGCCCACTGCAGACACGCCCACAGCTCCTCCCCTCCTTCTCCTCCTCCTCCTCCTCCTCCTCCTCCTCCTCCTCCTCCTGGTCCTTTCACACACCGCCTGTACTATTCTTTCACTTCAGAAGCCTCGCACTTTCAAGCAGCAATCACCAAGAGACCTCGTGTGTGATTATAATGCTCGCACGTCTTGTTAAGCTGCGTGTGTGTGTGTGTGTGTGTGTGTGTGTGTGTGTGTGTGTGTGTGTGTGTGTGTGTGTGTGTGTAGATAATACTCTTACCCCCTGCTTTCTCTCTTTTTTTGTGTTTTCTTCTCACTCTTTTTCTTTCTCATTTTTTTTTCTATCCTTATTGTCTTCGTATATTTTCTCTTTCTCTCTCTCTCTCTCTCTCTCTCTCTCTCTCTCTCTCTCTCTCTCTCTCTCTGCCCCGGGGCCGCCTTCCCTGCGTGCCGCCCGATGCAAAGTCCCGTGTGTTGCATTAGTGTGCTGACAGCCTCCGGCCTTTGTGTTGCCGTCACGCTAACAAAACACATAATAAACCACACACGCGCTTGCTTTCCTGGCGTGTGCGTCACTCACCCTCACGCACACACACGCACTGCACACAAAATCTCGCACATAAACACACATGGTGACGTACACACACATATACATGAAAGAGAAAATACCCTTGTTTAGAAGCATTAATGTGAGGGATAGCACACACACACACACACACACACACACACACACACACACACACACACACACACACACACACAAAGGATCTCTTGTGCCTCAGGGCCGGATGCGTCACTCCTGGCCTCTCCTGTAGGACCTGAACGAAGGACCCCCCAAAAATACGCGCGCCAGAGAGCTATATATAAAAGGTCCTTTGTCAAAATTATTCCTCATCGCCATTTTTGTATTTCCCGCGTAAATCATCGCTTAAAGAATGACCCGCGCCCCAAAAATGCCCCAAACCTTGTAATGAGGACACTTTTACGAGGAACCTTTCATCTCTTTTCTTTCTTACTCTCCTTTTTTTACTCGCGAATTATGAGGAAAAATACTAGTGGCGTGAGGGTTAGGGAAAATAATGTTGATAAATGAGTCTTTCTTGAGGCGTCGAGTGAGTAAACCAGGAGACCAACATCAATACTCACATTAAATATACACAGTACACATACAAGCTATACATGAACCTCTCTCTCCTTGTCTTGCCTTATCGAACACAGCGTAACCCGAGCTAACATAACTTGATCTAATATAAGCAAACGAAGACTAGCTTTACCAAATATATAGTCTCCTTAACTCTTTCAGTACCATGACGCATTTTTACATCAATTTTGCTTACTACTTTGTGATTTTATACAGCTTCAGAAACTTTTGTGAGGGATTAAAATAGTAGACTGTGACCATTAATCTTCTGACCTCCATAGGCTCTTCCTAATGTCAATGAAATGGTCTAATCGTACACAAATCTTAAGGTAGAAATATGTCCAAGTACTAAAGGGATTAATATATGAAATTTCTTAACCTTATCTTACTTTATCTTACCTAACCCAATAACTGAAATACAATCTAACCAACCCTAGCCTAAATTAATCTAACTTGGAGCAGAAGACAATGAAAATCAATATACACAGCACATGCAACATACACGATAATAAATATGAAGATAATAGCACAACTTCCCACACACAAAAACATACATACATACACACATATATATACAGTATAGACACACACACACACACACCTCTTAAAGTATACACATGAAAAAAAGAATAACAATACCTGTCACACACACACACAAACATGCTTACACACACACACACACACACACACACACACACACACATACACACATACATGCATATAAACACACATAAATATACACTCTCTCCACATACACACATCTATAACAACATACACACGAATAAACTAACAACACCACCTCTCACACACACACACACATGCATATACACACACACACATCCATGCATACATAAACACATACATATACAACCTCTTCGTATACACACACACCTCTTCTGTATAGATTTTCCCATTAACTTTTATGCCATGCCACCCGGAGAAGTAGGTTAGCAAGGGTGATTTTTCATGTGTTATTACTACATATAATTCAGATCCATCCGTCTTCCCTACCGTGGCGGAATGAATGAGGCGAGGGCGGGGCCACGGAAGGAACGACCGAGGTGGATGAGGGATGAGTGAAGTGAGGGAGGGTCAGGGAGGGTGAGGAAGTGTGAGGAAGAGTAAGGGAGGATAAGGAAGAGTGAGGGAGGGTGAGGAAGAGTGAGCGAGGGTAAGGAAGAATGACGGAGGATCAGAAAGAGTAGAAAAATGAGTAAAGAGTGAAATAATACGATGAGGTGGGTTAGTGTGGATGAAGAAAGGATGAGTGAATTGAGGATGAGGGTGAAAGATAAATAAGTTAAATGAAGGTGAGGAAAAAAAAAGGTGAGTGGGTGTGGGTGAAGGAAGGATGAGTGAAGTGAAGGTGAAGGAAGATGAAAGTGTTAGTGAGTGTGTGGGTTGTTGAGGAAAGGTGATTAGTGTGAGCTTCAAGGTGAGTGTTGAGATTCAGGTGTGGGAGGTTTGTTAGTAAAAGACAAACAGGTAGATTGAATTAACTTAACCTAAAATAACCGCATTGAGTTTTGTTATGATTGTTTTGGAATAGAGAATACCAACAGACTGTATAGAAGGAAGTAAACTAAGCCAAGACTACAAAACTAAGCATTTTAAAACGAGTTGCAAAAAATAATATATGTATAAAAAGATAATGAGCGAAAGAATAGATAAATTGAGAATATTGAGACCTATATACATTTGTTTGCATGTTTATTATACATCAAAATATTGTCATCTAGATCAAATAACTACATCAACCACTCTCCTTTACGCATACAACAATTTCTCATGATCTCAATAACAAACTTTAAAAAATATATTATTCTTACTCTTTACTCCACAAATAAATACAACTTGAAGGTAATATCAAAGCATGTGGCCCTCTCAATAAACATATCCCTGTGACCACTGATTACCTTCCTAATAAACAAGAGGGAAAAGAGATAAAAGGTCTGGGTTAGGTTAGGGAACATCTTTGCAGTAGAATCACAAAGGCTGATGCTATTAATGGGTGCAGGAAGCTTGTTAGGAGAGGAAGGGGTGCAGGTGAGGGTGCAGTTATTGGGGAGCGAGGTAGTAAGAGTGAGGTAGTATTATGCGGAGTGAGGGGTGAGGGGGGTATTGGTTAGTCACTGAGGGGAGAGTAAGAATGAGGGAGTGTTTGGAGGGAAAGTTGCAAGTGAGGAAGGTGTTACTGAGAGAGAGGGAGAAGGGAGAGTGAAAGGATGAGGGAGATGTTTTTGAAGGGAGAGGAAGAGTGAGGGTCATGTGAGGGAGAGTGATAGGTGAGGGAAACGTGAATGAAAATGATCTCTAAAAGGAAGTGAGAGTGAGAATGTGTGAGTGAGGAGGCCGCTGGTACATGGAGAGTATGAATAAAGAGTGCGAGAGTGAAAGAAAGAAGGGAGAGAGTGAAGGAGGTAGAGACACATTTGGAAATATAACAAAGATACTGGAAACTATTACTTACCTACAGGAACCTTAACTCCGGATTAGAAAACTTAGAAATGTAACCCAGAGGAAGAAACGACAAAAATTACACTTATTTTCACACATTAAGAGACAGACCGCTCAAAATTCGGAAATACGCAAAAACAAAACCTGACATAAATAACCTTCTTCCGTGGCTTTGAACCCCCGGGGAAGAATCACGAGGGACCCAGAAATCATCATTTGGAACCCCTTGTTTGGGCTGCGGTTCCTCACTTCCTCGACACGACCACAACACAACAACAGCAACACAAAAACCCCAGTCATCATCTTCTAAAAAAGCAAAAAAAAGTGCCCGGGAGTACAAAGGAGAGAGAATAAAAAGGCAGAATGTGATAAGTAATGAGAGGGGGAGAGATGCAGACACGATCCCCGCCGGCGGTTCAAGGCCACAGCAAGACCTCCGCAGCGCCGCCCGAACAAAGCTGCGTCAACAACCTAAACCATCGAAACACAGCGCAACATGCAATTTGTGACCGTCCCGGAGAATCGATCTTTACATTTCATTACCGCGACAACCAAAAAGGGGAGGCGAGGAGGGAAAAAAACTGAGATGAGTAGAGGCATCAGTGTTTATCTGCAGGTCTTTTATAAGGAAGATGAGCGGAAAAAGCGCCTCGCCACAGGGTCTGAGAGCCATTAGCGCTGCGGCCACAGTGTCGAGTGTCGCTGCCCGGGGACTGTTTGCGTCGCGGGAAACACGAGACGCCGCCGACGCAGCTCTCAATCCCGCCGGCGGAAGGAAGATGGCTACCCCTTACCCCCTTATCCCTTCCCCAGCCACATGACCGCTACACACTCCCCTGACCTTGGCTGACCCCTGACGCACGCGATGTTGATCTTTTTCTCCTTTTCTTATGCATATCCCAATGGCCAACGCAGGGACTAAATATAGAAGGCAGTGCCAAGTAAATATGCCACAAGGACAAAAGATAATCACGCAGTAAGCTTTAGGGTGACGCCATGGAGGACAAGGGAAGGGTGAAGGGTGGTGGAAGGTAGAGGAGAGGGGAAAGGGAGGCTAGAAAGGAAAGGGAAGAGGAGGGGGAAGGTGAAGAAGCAAGCTGACATCACTTTTATGAAGGGTGACATCAAATAAGGCGCGTGACGTCATGATATGGCGGACGAGGGGTGACTGGGCAAGACTGGGCAAGAAAGTCAGAGTGGTTGTGTTGATGTTATCGCTCCTTCACCCCCCCTGACGTCCCCCTGAGACACACCGCCCCCCCTACCCCCGCGCACCAATAACAAGGACTAATTGGCTTTTACATAACCATACACGTGTGGCGCCGCCTGGATCTCCCGCGGAGACTGCCCATACGTGGAGGGAGGGGGAGGAAGAGGGAAAGAGAAGGAGAAGGAAGGAGAATGAGAGACAGAGGAAGGAAGGAGTACAGTAGAAGGAAAGGTGGGCCGTCTGTCACTCAGCTGTGGTCTAATCTCTCTCTCTCTCTCTCTCTCTCTCTCTCTCTCTCTCTCTCTCTCTCTCTTCTTCTTCTTCTTCTTCTTCTTCTTCTTCTTCTTCTTCTTCTTCTTCTTCTTCTTCTTCTTCTACGTATCCATTCCTATCACGTTCTCTCATTAATACCCCTAATGAATGTTACTTAGCCTATATAACTTCATGAAACTTTCTCCTCCTTCGCCTTCTTCAGTAATTCACATGCCCGTAATCAGAAACGCCTTCTCCTCTCACTACGACATTTTTTCAAGGCCACAGAAACAACTAGACGGGTTTCCAAGACAGTTTCTCCTTTCAATAAACCAGAAATCTTGCCAATCTATCTATAGAACAATAAGATTACCCTTGAAAATCACGAGTATCTTCAACTGGAGCCTCTGGAAAGCAGTGATGGTGAGAGAGCAAAGCGTTTCAGAATACAGGCTATAGTGTGACATATTCGTTACTAATTTTTTTTTTTATGTTAGAGAAAAAACTGGCTAAGATCAACACAAATTATAATTGAAGAAAGCCCACTGAGATGCCTGTCCCCAAACAAGTTGAAAAGTCAGAAGGGAACTCCGCAGGTGATAGAAGACCTAACATTTTATTTACTTCATTTTTAGATTTTGAATGCCTCCACCTCCAGTACTCTCCTTCTACGTCTCCTTCAGTATAACGACTCCAATCCTTATTCCAATCGACTCCCGGCAGATCTATCTCTTTAGAATACACAAGAACTGCCTGACGAAGGGTGGGTGACGCGCCATTTGTTCCACCCTCACCTGCCCCGCCCCCTTACCTGATGGCCCTTCACCTGTCGCGCCTAACCTTTACCTGCCTTACCTTAGATTGCCTTGCTGTGGCTTTCCTCTTCTCTATACTCAGCCTTCGCCCCTTTCACCTGCTCGCCTCGCTCACCTGTCACCCTCACCTGGTTATCTAAGACTTCCTCTCTCTCTCTCTCTCTCTCTCTCTCTCTCTCTCTCTCTCTCTCTCTCTCTCTCTCTTACACAACTTTGCTATTTTACATTCATACATCCATTTTCTTTTGACTGACTCGCTTCCTCTCTCCGTTTTCTTCCATCCCTTCCCATTGTTATTCTTTAAACTTCAATGTCGTTTTCTGTTTTATTTTTTTTCTCTCTCTCTTTGTCTAATCATCGGACTTTCCTCATCGCTGGACGGGAAAGTAGAGCGCTGTTGTTGTCGTTGCTGTTTTTTGTTTTTCTTCCGATCAATTCCTGCCTTCACTGTAATTTCTTTCCATCACTCACGTGACAACCTTATTTCCTTCCCTCTTCATTACCTGCCGGCCACAGTGCCACCTGTCCACCTGCCTGTCCTCCTGTCCCTCTTCCCCTCTCTCCTCCGCGTATACCACCTCTCTCCCCTACATCACACACCCTCTACAATCACCCCCTCTCTCTTTTTTCCTCCATTACACCCTTCCCTACCACCTTCCCTCCAGCACAAGCGATAATAACAAGCCATTAAGACAGACAGACACGACCCGGACATGAAAACTCACCGGGGGGAGAGAAAGGGTTAATATGTCCCAGCTAAATTGTCCCAGTAGAGTGATCCTTGGTTTTATTTATTATTTTTATGACTTTTTATTTCCCTAACCCATTCCTGCTCCCTTCTCCTCCCCCCCCCCAAGTGGACTCTGAGGTAAAGGGTTCCAGGGACACGTCACCTCCACCTCCGTCAACACGTGAGCCAGGTAGTTACGATACAGACGAAGGCGCGGCTGGTGTCATGTGTCCCTCTGTTTGTCTTTCCTTCCTCGTTTTGTGTGGGTAAGATTTGCATTATTGGTTGTGATGATTAGTCTGTACTGGTGGTGGTGGTGGTGGTGGTGGTGGTCGTGGTAGTAGTAGTAGCAGTAGTAGTAGTTATTGTTGTTGTTGTAGTAGTAGTAGTAGTAGTAGCAGCAGTAGAAGAAATACAAAGACGTAACAAATGAATGAAAAAGCGAAAAAGAAAACAATGAAGACGAAAAACAAAGATAAAATGAAAGAACACAATAGCAAAACGAACAAAAGAGGCATAAAACACAACACACACACACACACACACACACACACACACACACACACACACACACACACACCCTTCCTTCTAAAACCCCTGAGACCAGATGACTTGATGACAACTCGAAACAGCGAAGCGAATTCAAACGCCTTGAGACACAACCCGGCACGACACACGCTCCTCCCTCCATTACCTGGCCATCCATTAAGACGACCCTTAATTGACACGGACACACCTGGGACGCGCCGACAGGTAACTATTATCGTTCAGGAGTACTTGAAAATACTTCTTCTTTCTACAGTAGGCTCACTTTTTTTGTTAGTGAAGATAGGAAGAGAGAGAAGATAGGAAGACAGAGAAAGGGATAGGAAGATAGGAAGATGAGAAAGGATAGAGATAGGGGTAGAATGATGATGGGGAAAGGTGAAAGGATGGTGAAGGAATGAATAGGAGGTGAGAGGAGTGAAGGATAGTGAAGGTTAGAGAAGTGAGGGAGAGGGAGGGTAAAGGATGAGGGAGAGGTGATACAGTGATGAGAGAGAGAGAGAGAGAGAGAGAGAGAGAGAGAGAGAGAGAGAGAGAGAGAGAGAGAGAGAGAGAGAGAGAGAGAGAGAGAATAAACTGGCATAGCTATCGTGCGTGTTTTGCTACAAGATAAGGCGGTAAGTGGGTACAGAGAGAGAGAGAAAGAGAGAGAGAGAGAGAGAGAGAGAGAGAGAGAGAGAGAGAGAGAGAGAGAGAGAGTCATCCAGTCAGTCAGTCAGTCAGTCAGTTATTCAGTCATCCATCCAGTCAGTCAGTCAGTCAGTCAGTCATACATTCAGTCGGTCAGTTAATCAGTCAGTCAGTCACTCAGTCAGTCATACATACAATCAGTCAGTCAGTCACTCAGTCATACATTCAGTTGGTCAGTTAATCAGTCAATCAATCACTCAGTCAGTGAATCAGTCAGTCAGTCAGTCAGCCATTCAGTCAGTCAGTGAATCATTCAGTCATTCAGTCAGCCAGTCAGTCAACCAGTCAGTCAGTCATAGCACACCATACAGACCATAATATTAAATCAAATCCAACAAGTTACACAAATGAAAAAAAAAGGCCGAGAAAAAAACAAACGATGATAGAGGAAGAAAGAGAAAGAGAAAAAGAAAGATAGAAGCTTGGGGAGAGAAAGGGGAGAAGAGGAGGAGGAGGCGTGAGAGGTGAGAGCGCGGAGGAAGGCAAGAGGCGGTAAGAAAACAGCGTGACATGGCAGGGAAGTCCGCGTGTGAGGGGGGAGTCATGTCAACTGAATTATGAAGTCTTTATTGACTCTCTGGTGCGGATGAGGACATGGAGGCGGAGGAGGAGCAAGGAAAGGAGGATGGGAAGGAGGTACGAAGGAAGGGGAGGGTGTAAGGAGGGAAGGGATGGAAGGGGATGTGCTGGGAGGGAATAAGGTTCGTAAAGCACTCTCAAAAATATTTTCTCTCTTCTAAGATGACAATAGGTGAGGTGAGTAATGGTGAGTGGCGGCAGGCGTGGTATCGACGGGCTTTGAATGACGGTGTGTGCAGGCGTGGAGGCCCAGAGGTGTGGAGGGGCTGGGGCAATGGTACACAGGCTCTACAGGTAACGAGGCCGGCACAGCGGTGACAGCAGGTAATTATACAAGTTGACGGGGCGCAAAAAGAAACTGCCGGAGGAAAAAGTTAATTCATTTTCAAAGTTTTGCGAAGGGAAGACAAGTGACACGTGACATTGCTCAAGGGAAAAGAAATAAAAATAAAAACACGTAATGAACAAAACACTCGGGGCATTATTTCAATATTAATTCATAAGTATGCATGAATTCTGATACGTGGAAAATACATAGTCAAGAGAAACATGAAAGAATAACATTACAACTAACTTTTCCTTAAACTTTAGAATGAAAACAGAGGAAAAACACGAAACGGAAAGATGAAAAATGAGGACACAAGGAGATAACGTAACGGAGGAGGAGGAGAAAAGGAGGAGAAGAGGAAGAGGAGGAGAGCGAGGAAACAAGCGGCAGGAAGGAAACAAAGGCGCTCCGGCAGGCGAGGCAGCAGGAAGAAAAGTATTGGGAGCAGCAGGAAGGAGTGTTGGTCTCCCGTCGTCACTCGCCGCCTGCCTCGGGGTCTGGCCAGTCTCTCCTGCTCCGCCACTGCCATAGGGACCTGCTCTTTCCCCTCGCATCCCCTTCCCTTTCCTCCCTTCCCCTTGCCTTGCTCTTCTGTCTAACTTCTACCCTCTTCCTGCACAGATACAACACCCTCCTCCTCCTCTTCCTCCTTCTCCTCCTCCTTCTCCTTTCATCCATCCCTCTGCAGAAGTACCGGATCTCGCAATTATCCGTCCCAGGACACCTTTGTTTATTGTTCCAAGCGAGGGCTTTACCCGCAGGAGGGCGTCAGGGCTCCAGAGGATGTGTATAGGAGGAAGGGGAGTGTACCATAGGGGCGGATGGTTAAAGGGAAAGATAAGGGCTTGTACAGGGTAAGGATAGGGGTGTGTGTAAGAGTGTGTATGTATGGGTGGTGTATGGAAGCTGATTGAGGGGTGACGGGGGGGCTGGAAGGATGAGGTCAGGGAGGGAAGGTCATATATGGGCGTGTATGGGTGTGTGTGTGTCAGGGATGAGGGATGCAAGGAGGGGAGGTGAGGATATCGAGAGGGAAACGGATGGGTTATGTGACAAGCCACGCGTTTCGGGGAAAATTGAGAGAGGGTTCTGGAGTGGCGTGCAGGGAAAAAGTGAGTGTGCGGGGGAGAGTGGGAGAGTGAGTGAGGGGATTGTGTCGGGTACGTATGTGGCGGGGATGTGAGAAAGGCCTGGGATCGTTTCTTCACGCTTTCCGCTCCGCCACTCGACCTCCGCCACATAAAAAAACATTTCGCGATCGCAATAAAAGTCAGCGTCACGCCCCGTCCGTCAGCGCTGAATGAAAAAAATATATGGAGTGGCGTATCGCTATTAATTGTCCCCTTTATGGTGTGGGGTGCCATCTATCACCCCTCTGCTCCCCAGCGATCCCTCCCAGCCCCGCCACACAGCCAAAAACCGAATTATCACCCCCGCTTCTCTCTCTTGCGGCCGGAAAGTGACCAATCCCACGCCCGCGACACCTGGCCTCACCTGAGTGCCCGCCGCTCGCCTCGTTAGTACCAGGAGAGGCGAGACTCACTAGCGGCGCCTCCTGTCTTTGGCTCAGCGGGACGAGACAAAACGTAAATCTATAGCGGTGTTGTGGGCGGCGTGAGGGCGTATATAGAGGCCGTCCACTTCTGACTAATCTCTCCGTCAGGCGGTGTCGCTGTGATGCATGGCGCCTAAGTGCATGACGGATGCCCGGCGTCATGGGAATCGACTTCACCTCGCTAGGGCATTAATTAGGGAGGAGCTCCTGCCTGTCCACCTTGACACGGATGCCCAGGGGATGAGCTGCCGGGCCACGCGTACTGCAGGGGTGGATGGGAAGCTGGGGAGGGCAGGCGGTGGTTGGCCGGCGGCTGGGTGATGGCTGGTGAGAATGGCAGAGACGAGTGGCGGAGGGAGACTAGGAACAAAACGAGGGGGGGAAGACGAATGGGTAAGGAAGGCTGGTAAGGAGTGGGTGAGGGTGAAGACTATAGAGGAGGAAGGCTAAGCACCAAGTGACGGCGGTAACTAGCTGGGGAGGGCGGCCTGGTGGGGAGCGAGGGAGGTGACCGTGCAGCAAAGATAGATTAACGGGATGAATCATGTGTTTTGAGAAGACTCGTAGCGGCCAGTGACTGATGTATGATAATAGTCTGAGTGCGGATCGAGATAAGGGTGGACAAGGGCGCCGTGCATCACCAAAATCATAAAAGTTCTCGTTAGCCCGCGCGGTGAGAGAGAAGCGTCGTTAGGATGAGATAGGACGCATCATCTATCCTCACACGTCCATTTACACACGTTTCCGCCTCGTTCTAACCTGCGACCTACACCTCATTAACCTGGCGACACACCTACACCACGGGAGGAGGGAGAGGGGGTATATTCACTTCGGCACCAGGTAAGGTCGACCCCCTGAGAGGTAAACAATGTTCTCACCTGCCCATTCCCTTTACCTGGTCATACCCAATTTGTTCTTAGCGGCGCCGCGGTGTGGGACGATCACCTGAACGAGGCACAACACCCTGACTGGGACCTTGGCAATCTGTCCCCACTAAAAGCCTCTCTTCCACCTCCACTAGTGCTTTTCCACCTTCTTCCACCTCTTACACAACTCTTTCATAGCTTCCACTTTATTCACGAGTCTTTATTACTTCCTGTATTCTCTTCCACTTCTTGTATATTTATCCCTTCCTTCCTCCTCCTCTTCCACCTCTCACTCTCTCTCTCTCACTCTCCTTTTCCATATCTTCCACCACCCTCCTTTCTTTCCACCTCTCCTTACATCAACCACCTTTTTCCTATCTCGTCCACTTTTATCACCATCCTCCCCTCCTTCCCTCCTCTTTATCCACTTCCTCTGACACCCTTCCTTTCTTCCTTCTCCCCTTTCTGACTCCACAAACACAGTTCTCTTCCCAACCTCTTCCATTTCCAGCACCCTTCCTTCCTTTTCCCTACTCTCAAAGCGCCATTCCTTCCTTCCTCCCTTTCTCCCTGCCTTGTTCCTGTGTCTCACTGGCCACGAGGTCCCTTAAGTGCTGTCAGCGGGAATGCAGGGCGGCGTGGAAGTGATGATCGAAGCTAGGAGGGCCGGGAATGATCTGTTTATCAAGGCTGCTGACCGCTCTCTTATGGGCCGCACCAGATGGGACCAGTTTAGATAAGCCTGGACGCTAAGGCAAACATCCTCCTTCCCTCCTTCCTTCCTTCCTTCCTTCCTCTCTCTATCTCTCTCTCTCTCTCCCTTCCTTCCCTCGCCAGCTTAATGTGAAGCACGGATAAGAGAGGAACAGGAAGCAGGGAGAGGGAGAGAGGAAGAGGAAGTGTAAAGTTGGTAAAATCATGTACCGCTGACAGTTATGGAGAGAGAGAGAGAGAGAGAGAGAGAGAGAGAGAGAGAGAGAGAGAGAGAGAGAGAGAGAGAGAGAGAGAGACTGCAAACACAGCAAAACCACAGATAAAACAGCAGAAAAAGAGCACAACACGAGCGCAAAAGAGGCAGTAATTGTGATATACGAATTATAACAAGCATCACAACACTGCATTCTCCACCACCACCACCACCACCACCAACTCTCAACACGCAGCCCGCACTGACCAAACACCACTTCTAAGCCGCAATGGGGACTAAAACCTCAATGAAGACCGCAGACAGGTAGAGGCAACAAACTAGCCAGGTAATACTAGGGAACAGGTAAATGCACCCACAGGTAATTGCCACGTAATCAGCACACCTGAGGGAAATTAAAGTGGGAGAAAAGATGGGGAAAATATATAAGTCGGGAGAGGATGAAGGTAGTGAAGGTACTTGTGGGTGGACTTAAATCGTAGGGCAGGTAAGATGGGCCAAAAAAGGGCGGCTTTGTGGCGTTATCTGATTCCAGGTGACAATGGCAAATCAGAGCCCATTGGAGCCCTGTGTTCGCAGCTGTGTGTTTATCGAGCCGCCAATAAATGCACGCTAATTTCACACACACACACACACACACACACACACACACACTAACATACATACACACACACGCACACATGAACTGCTACACACACAAGCTAGATTTTTTTTTCTATCTCGTTCATTCCCTTCATCTTTCAGTGCGCCTCTTACTCACTCTCTCCCTCTCTCACTCTCTCACTCCCTCACACACACTCACTTCGTCACTGCCCGAGGGAGACGCAGCCCAAGTATATGGGTGTTTGGTCATAGGGAGAGCAATATTTGTTCAGCAAACACAACCTCCTCCTCCTTCTTTTCCTCTTCCTCCTCCTTCGGTACCATCCCTTTTTATCTCTCCCTCGTTTCTCCTCACTCCTACCACTCCCGCTATCCTCCACTCCCAGCCTCCTCGTATCTGGACTCCCAAAACTCACTCTAAACTCAACCTTAAAAAAATAGGAGCTTTACCAATGTGTCAGCGGCGGATCTACCACACACACACACACACACACACACACACACACAGACAGACACACACACACAAGTATTTGGCTTCATGTTTCAAGACTGACAGGCAAACAGATGGATACTTTGGCACACAAGGGACAGGAGAGGAAAGGACAAATAGAAAGTCAAAAAATAGATATAGTACAGTGAAAGGCAGGGAAGAGAAAACGATGAAAAATAGCGTTTACATAAATACAGAGAGGGAAAACGTGAATTCTTTAGAGTGTAGCTGAATATGAGAGACAGAGACAGAGACAGAGAGAGAGAGGGGGGGGAGGGGGAGTGAAGCATAAATTCAAGTCAAAAAGGAAAAATACAAGAACAATAGCGCCACAATTTACGACAGGATGCGAGCAATGAGAAAATTATGGTCGTGTGTTGAGGGAAAAAGAAAAAAATATAAAAGAAAGCAAAATAAAAAAAAATCTTACTTGAGGAAAAGAAAATGAAGGAGGAAGAAGAGGAGGAGAAAGAAGAGGAGGAGGAGGAGGAGGAGGAGGAAGAGGAGGAAAGACGCAAGATTGGGAAAGGGAAGGATGAAAGTGGAAGGAGAAAGAGAGTGAGAGCGAGAGATGAAAAGGCAAATGACAGATGGATGGCCAGGTAAAAGAGATGTGTGTGTGTGTGTGTGTGTGTGTGTGTGTGTGTGTGTGTGTGTGTGTGTGTGTGTGTGTGTGTGTGTGTGTGTGTGTGTGCCTCAAAAAAAAAAACATATCAACGAAAATAGAAAAAAACACAAAAAACACGAATTTAGAGAGAGAGAGAGAGAGAGAGAGAGAGAGAGAGAGAGAGAGAGAGAGAGAGAGAGAGAGAAAGAGACCATAGCAAGTAGCCAGTCATTTCCTATACCAAGTTTCCGGGGTAGAGTCAAAGGAGGCGTGCAAACATAACCTTCCCTAAAACAAACAGGAGTCTCGCCAATGTCGTTTTGGTATCATGGTGTTTAGCTCATTAACGGAACTTCCCTCCCCTTGCAGACCACTTTTTCCTCCCCAGCCACCTTTTTCCTCGGCCGGGGAGAGAGGGAGCGGTGAGGGGAAAACGAGGTGAGGGGAAAGGAGGAGTGACTTGGAGTGATGGGGTCATTAGAATTTGAGTCACAAGGCTTCACTTTTTTGTCCCCATTTCTTTGCTCTATTTAGTTGTGTGATGTGTGTATGAGAGAGAGAGAGAGAGAGAGAGAGAGAGAGAGAGAGAGAGAGAGAGAGAGA
>NC_059284.1:10577749-10590249 GCF_017591435.1 Portunus trituberculatus
ACACACACACACCAAAAACAACCACACCACACGTTTTCTTTAATTATTTCACCTGGAACACCATTTTTTTTCATTCTAAGCCAAATTATTTTATCATCTATACCACATCACTTAATCCTGTCTATAAACACCACCACTAACGCCTTCTACCCACGCACCTGGACTCGACACCCTTTAAAAGAATCGAAACCCTTTAGAAACACCATTTTATCACACTAAGACTAGATACACCCTTTACCAGATTTGTAACCCTCAAAAACACCCTATAATACACCCAATACCATCAGGGGGCAATAGAAATACACTTTATTTTAAGTGAACTCTTTAGAAATATCCCTTATCAGCATCAAACCATTTAGAACAGCCGTATAAGAGTATCAAAACCTTTTATCAACGCTGCAACACTCTGGAGACTCTCTTTAATAATATTCAAACCCTTTATAAATCCTCTCAGAACATCAAAAGTCAACAATAAGTGGAATCACAATCTTACGTCGCTAATCACTATTTAAACCTCTCAGTCTGTACTAAACTAACCTCACTGTATCTTTAATAGCATCCAATTCCTCTAAAACCCTTTATAAGCTATCAGAACCTTAACCCCTTCAGTACTAGGCCACATTTTTACCTTCAGATTTGTGTACGATCAGACCATTTTATTGACATTAGGAAGGACCTATGGAGGTCAGAAGATTAATAGCCACAGTCTCCACTTTTCTAATCCCCCACATAAGTTTCTGAAGCTGTATAAAATCACCAAATAGTCACCAGAATGAATATAGAAACAAAATTAATACGGAACTCATTATATGGCGATTATAAAACTAAACAAAACTAATAAAACTAAATAATAAGCAGAATGAATGTGAAAACGCGCCATGGTACTGATGAGGATAACACGCAACACTAAAGACAAGCAGAATTACAGTCTTAACTCACAAATCACTGTTAACCACACAGCCTGTAGTAAACCAACGTCACTGTCTCTTTTCCGCATCACAGTGACAGTACATTTGATCTCAGCCTCTTAGCCACATCGTCTCCCTCCTCTCTGGCAGCCCTTAGTCCACACCATCCCCCCTTCACTCCTCCGTCACCCCTGCGTCAACATTGGCATTCGCTCTATGTGTCTGGTGTCCCTCTTATCACTCCCCAGCCTCGGGTTACTGATGTATGGTGCGCCAGCAATGTGTTCACAGAGTACAGTGACCATTGAATGCACTCGAGGCGGACACACGCGAAGCTTTTACTGACTGACCTATCTCTCTCTCTCTCTCTCTCTCTCTCTCTCTCTCTCTCTCTGGAGGTTATACACTTTTGTTTTCTATTTTCTTTCTATCTTAGCTGGTTTTCTTCTTTTTCATTTTTTGTTTTCTATAATCATTTTCAATTTCTTTTCTCTTCTCTTCTCTCTCTCTCTCTCTCTCTCTCTCTCTCTCTCTCTCTCTCTCTCTCTTTCCTATTCTACCTTTTTCTAAATTTTCCAATGTTATAATAAAATAAGTGAAAGAAAAATAGGAAAAATAGAAAAATTGACTGTCTCTCTCTCTCTCTCTCTCTCTCTCTCTCTCTCTCTCTCTCTCTCTCTCTCTCTCTCTCTCTCTCTCTCTCTCTCTCTCAATTGGATCTCTGGGCGCAGCAAGGGTACGGCACACCCGCTGAGCCGACCAGGAGGCCTGATGGGTAGATAAGGAGAGGCAGATCGGTAGAAAGGAAGGCGGATTGCTAGATTTATATATGGATTGCAAGGGAAGGGAGAGAGTGAGAGAGAGAGAGAGAGAGAGAGAGAGAGAGAGAGAGAGAGAAATGGACATACGAACAGGCAGACATGCAGAAAAACACGCAAGTGAGAAATAGACAAACAGAAACACGATGCCAATATTTAAAAAAAAGTCAAAAGTTTGAAGAAAGCAAATAAAAGAAAAGAAATATGAAAAAAAAGAGACAGATACACAGAGACACGGAAAAATAAAGCAAGGAAACACAAGAAAGAGAAAAAAAGAATGAGAAAACAGACAAACACAAAGAAACTAAAAAAAATACGAAAAAAAAGCTAGGAAGAAGAAAAAGTGAGAAAAGGAAAAGGAAAATACGGAAGGAAAAGAAAGCAAGAAAGTAGGATACACAGGAAAGAATATGAGAAGAAAAGCACCAAATGGAAAGGAAAAGAGAAAACAAACGCTGATTCAAAACAAAACTGATAAAAGATAAAGAAAAGATGGACAAAGATAAAATAAAGAAAAACTGGAAAAACGAAGATAAGAAAACGGAAAAATGATAAAAATAACAAAAGAAAGAGAAAAAGAAAAGAATGAAAGGAAGAAAAACAAAAAAATAAAAGATAAAAAAAAGATTGGCGAAAACAAAAATAAAAACAGAAAAATCTAAAAACAGAAGAAAATAGAAAATAAAGATCAAAGCAAAATAAACGAACAAAAAAATTACGAAATAGGTTACGAAAAATATAAGAAGAGAAGAAGAAAAGTAAAAATAAATATAAAAAGAAAGAAAATAGAAGAAATGGGGAAAAATTGGAGAAAATGGATAAAGAAACAAAATATAAGGAGAAAAAGAACAAATCAAGAAAAAGTTACGAAAAATATACGTAGAAAAGAAAAAAAATAAATAAAATGGGAAATAAATGAGAAAATAAAGAAACCAAAAAAATAAGCAAAAGAAAAAATCAAGAAAAAATGTACGAAAAATATAATAAAGGAAGAAAAAAAAAATATAAATAGAAAGAAAAAAAAAATGAGGGATGTGTCCACTGCCTATGATGACAACACGTGTCTCTGAGGCAGCCATCACTCCTTGGCAGGTGTGTCTCGGCCTTACTATCACCTTGATTAATGGTGGCGCTGGTGGTGGCGGTGGTGGTGGCGGTGGTGGTGGTGGCGGTGGTGGTAGTGGTGGTCGTGGCAGTGGTGTAAATTAAAAGCCCTCGTATTGTAGTTTTTTTATGCATGTTTTATCGCCCATACCTTTCTCTCTCTCTCTCTCTCTCTCTCTCTCTCTCTCTCTCTCTCTCTCTCTCGGTGACTCACATATACCTGTCATCAAACCCTTCAAACACAAGAAGAAGAAGAAGACGATGTAGAAAAAAAAGACGTAGAGAGAAAAGACGAAAAGGAAGAAAAGAAAGACGAAGAAAACGATGACAACGATGACGACGACAAAAAAGAAAATAAAAAGAACAACACCACCACCACCACCACCACCACCACCACCACCACCACAAAAACAATAACAAACATAAGACTCACCTATCCCCAACGTCCTTCATCCCTGCCCCGCCCATCCCCAGCTTACCCCACCCTCCCCTATCGTTCTGCCCCTACCCATCCTTTCCCCCTCCCTCCCCACCTACCCCCAGGCGTCCTCAGGTGTGCAGTACCTGTAGGGCGCTGGCTGTTTCTCTGTTTACACCATAGTACCGCCGATTGCCCGCCACGCCCTGCCACTCGCTTATCACTGCACCACTACCACGTACTACCTCTCTCTCTCTCTCTCTCTTGGTTTTTCTTTCTTTCTCGTTTTAGTCTTTCGTCCTATCATGTTTTCTTTATTCTAGTATTTATTCTCCTTCTTTATTCTACCTTCCTCATGTTTCCTCAGTTATGCTTCCTCTCCTTTATTCTCTCTCTCCTTTTTTATCAGTAACCTTTTTTATTCCAACTTTCTCTATTCTTTCCTTCCTCTTTCCTTCCTTTCTTTTCTCTTTCCTTCGTTACCTTACATACTCTCTACCTTTTACTTTTCTTTCTAATTAATATCCTCTTCCTTTTTTCCCTCTCTGTTTACTCAATCCTTCCATCCTTCCTCCTTTATTTCCTTTCTCCTTTCTTAATCATTCGCTTCTTTCATCTACGAATGCCTTGGAACCCAGAGAAGAGAGAGAGAGAGAGAGAGAGAGAGAGAGAGAGAGAGAGAGAGAGAGAGAGAGAGAGAGAGAGAGAGAGAGAGAGAGAGAGAGAGAGAGGAAAAAAAAACCGGGCTTGAATTTATTAGTATATCAAGATGGGACAAATTGCTGGCTCTCTCGCTCTCGATCTCCGGCTGTCGGCTTTAATATTCGCACTAAATCATCAGAAACTTGTGAATAAATTGAGATAAAATTATAAGAAGGGCAAAAAAAAGGTACGTCCGTGTGGCGTATATATATTTATCGATCGTAAATGGGTTCTCTTCTCTTATTTCTTATGTTTGTGCTTATTTATTTATTTGTTAGTGTGTGTGTGTGTGTGTGTGTGTGTGTGTGTGTGTGTGTGTGTGTGTGTGTGTGTGTGTGTGTGTGTGTGTGTGTGTGTGTGTGTGTGTGTGTGTGTGTGTGTGTGTGTGTGTGTGTGTGTGTGTGTGTGTGTGTGTGTGTGTGTGTGCTACTGAAAATGATCACAGCAATAAATTTGAGCTTCTTTTTTTTGTTTATAATCTAATGTCATGTTTTTTTTATTCGTCTTAACAGGATAAATCTCTCTCCTCTCTCTCTCTCTCTCTCTCTCTCTCTCTCTCTCTCTCTCTCTCTCTCTCTCTCTCTCTCTCTGTCAAATGATCTTCCTTAGCAATAGCTTTAAATCGGCTTTACGACTTTGGGAAACTCGTAAAGCCAGTTCACCTTCGTCAGAGTCATGAATACCAGGAGGAGGAGGAGGAGGAGGAGGAAGGAGGAAGAAAAAGAAGTAGTAACGCAAGGGAGAGGAAGAAGAGAGGTGGAAATAAAGTCCAATATAAACATCAGGTAAGCCACGTCACTTGGAGTAGGTGAGCAGGGGTGACTCACATAACTGTTCCTCTATCTCTCAATTTATATACTGAAGCAGGGATACACGAGACGCCCCGGACCATTACTGTATCTCGGGGCTTGTGGCGGCAATGCTGTTGTCTTGAGTGAGAGGTGATGGTAGTAGTAGTGGTGGTAGTTGTGGTGGTGGTGGAGGGGTGGAATAGCAGAAAAGAAATGGAAAAGGAAGGAGGGAAAGGGTTACAGCAAAAAAAAGGGAGAAAGGAGGCAAATTAGAAAGAAATGAAGGAAGATAGGAAGTAATGAAGTAAGGAAGAAAGGAGGGAAGGCAGTTGGGTGATGATAAGTGGGTGGTGGTAGTGGTAGTGGTGGTGGTGGTAGTGGAGGGGTGAAATAAGAGGAAAAAGGAAGGAAGGATGGAATTGAAAGGAAAGAAGGAAAGGGTTACATCAAGGAAGAAAAGAAGAATGGGAGAAAGGAGGCAAAGAAGTAAAAAATGAAGGAATGAAGGAAGGAAGAAAGGAAGGCAGAGGTGTGATGACAATTGGGAGATGATGGTGGTGGTGTGGTGGTGGTGGTGGTGGTGGTGGTGGTGGTGGTGGTGGTGGTGTGAAAAGAGAGAATAGGAGCAAGAAAATAAGAGAGAGGTAGGAAAGGTTGAGTCTAAATGATTGTAGCATATGGTGAGCCGCTCAATGGTAGTAAAGATGTGGGAATGGTACTCTCTCTCTCTCTCTCTCTCTCTCTCTCTCTCTCTCTCTCTCTCTCTCTCTCTCTCTCTCTCTCTCTCTGTAGTTTAATGAGCCTTTTGTTTAATATTTCATGGTTACCTTCTGACTGATTGGAAGATTATCAATATTTCTCTCTCTTTTACAATTCTTTTTTATCTTTATTGTTTGAGGTATTTCGAGATCTTATTATGACTTATTGGTTTTGGTGCCTTTCTCTTTTAATACGGTGCTTTGTCTGTCTGTCTGTGTGTCTGTGCCTGTCTGTGTGTGTGTCTGTCTGTTTGTGTGTGTGTCTGTCTGTCTATGTGGATGAATAGATGGATAGATGTTTGTATTTCTGCTTCTGTATCATTATATAAACACATCTCCCTCTCCCTCTCTCTCTCTCTCTCTCTCTCTCTCTCTCTCTCTCTCTCTCTCTCTCTCTCTCTCTCTTCACTGCAGACCCAGGACTTCACAAGGTCAGTGTCAGCCTGGCCAACGCATCTCCGCAACTTAATGTCTCAGGACGCGACTCGTAAAATTTGTCCCCGTTTGGCTGTGTCTCGCGGCAGAAAGAGGCGGTGGAGGAGGAGGAGGAGGAGGAGGAGGAGGAGGCGGTGAAGGAGGGAAGAGAGGCGCAGTGAGAGGCGGTAGAAGAGGAGGGAAAAGTGCAGTGAGAGGTGTGCAATCAAGGTATCCCGAGTGAGAGTGAAAGGTGGGAGAGTGAGTAGAGAGTGGAGAATGAAGGTGGGAAGGTGGGAAGGTAGTGAAGGTGGAAAGTTGTGGTGAACATGCCTCGTTTCTGGGGCAAGGAGGAGGAGGAGGAGGAGGAGGAGGAGGAGGAGGAGGAGGAGGAGGAGGAGGAGGTGATGGTAGAAGTGGAGGAGGAGAAACCAATAAGAGGCAAGTAAGTAAGGCCTCTTAAATCACAGCCGCCTTATTGCCACACCTTCCTACAAACTCCCTCCTTCCTCCTCTCTCCTTCCCTCCTTCCCTCCCTTTCCTTCCCTCATCCCCTGCCTTCACTTCACGCTGAGCTTCATAATTCTCGTCCAGCGCGCGTCCACGGCAAACACGGGCCTCAATAAGCGTCCACACACAATATCCCACGAGGACGACACACTGGAGGGCGCTTCGAGGCCGTAATGGGCGTGCAAGAGCGTCAGAGCGTAGTGAGAAAAAGAGAAGGAAAAAAGCTCGCCGCCCAGACTGACTCGTCCCGCTTGTGGCCCCAAAAAACTGGTCTCGCGATCTGGTGATTCTTTGGGTGTTGGTGTTTTTGTTCTCGTTCCTCGCTCACTTTTATGTGTCTCAGTTCTTTATTCTGTCTTTTTTTCACTCTTTTTGTTTGTCTCTAGTCTTCCTGTCTTTATTTTCCTCCTCGCCCTCTTTACTTTGCGTTTTGTCGTCTTTCCTCTCTCCGCTGCATGGTTGTGTTTTCATGTCCGCCCCTCGTTTTCTTTCTCTTCGGGTGCTTTCTTTTACGGTTCCCAATTTCTTCGACGAGTCCATTGTTTACATCACGTGCGCCATTTGCGTTGGTTCCCCCCTTCGGCTTTTTCTTCCGTCCATTCTCTCACTCTCTTCCTTCTCCTTTCTTTCCTTCCTTCCTCTCCTGGGGCTCATTTTCTCCTCCTTTAACTCTCTTCGCTCCTTCCCTGGCGGCGTGCGTGGGAGCAATAGGGAGGAAAAAAAATAAGAATGTATGTGTCTTAAGTAATGCTGCAGGTCACTTTTTTAAGTCACTACATCTTGCAGGGTGAGAAATGAACCCACTTTACACTCTCCTGCGAAAGTCGTTGGATTAAGATGAAGAAATGCACTTTCACGGAGCTGCTCGTCTTTTATGGCTCATGCGCGCGTGTTAACTTCTTTTTAACGTGTTTCTGAGTCTTTTTTGCCGGTCTTTAATGCCGCGGGAGGCAGTCACTTGCCCCATGCGCTTTTCACGGAATCTTGCTCTTCATAAAATTCTCTGTCTTGCTTCATGGTTCCGCCAGAAACCTTCGTGAGTATTCTGATCCTCCTACGAGCGTCTATAAGGAGTTGAAAGGTATAAAAAGTCCTGTGGCTGAGACAAATTCACATTATATTTTGTTCTCATAGATTGCGTTTAGTAATTTGGATTCTTACACTTCGGAGTAAAAGAATTAACCCATTGAGTGCCGTGACGCATTTCCATATTGATTCTGCTTACTATTTGGTGATTTTATATAGCTTCAGAAACTCATGTGGGGATTAAAATAGGAAGACTGACTATTAATCTTCTGACATCCATAGAATCTTCTTAATGTCAATAAAATAGTCTAATCGTACTCAAATCTCAAGGTAAAAATGTTACCCAGTACTGAAGGGGATAAACAAGGTACACACAGTAAGAGACTTTCATTCCCTAAAAATTAAAAAGAAAAATCTATGCAACAGATGTTTTTCAATACAACCCACCATGAGTTTCCGGCAGTACGTTACACCTCCCAGCACGCGCCGCAATACACTGCCTCGTGCCTTGCAATATCCAGATACACCCCATCCAATACACAGGTAAAGGTGTAGCTACAAAAAAATTTTAATGAGGGATATATACAAATAAATTACAGCTTTTAATAATACAGCCAAATTAATGATGTTGCACTTGTTTAGATTGCTACTACTACATCTGCTACTACTACTGCTGTTGCTACTACTACTATACTACTACTACTACTACTACTACTACTACTACTACTACTACTACTACTACTACTACTACTACTTGCTACTACTACTACTACTACTACTACTACTGCTACTACTACCACTGCTGCTACTACCACCACCACCACCACCACCACCACCACCACCACCACTGCTACTACTGCTGCTACTACTACTACTGCCACCACTGCTACCACTACTACCACCACTACTAATAATAATAATAATAATAATAATAATAATAATAATAATGCTGCTGCTACTACTACTACTATTACTGTTACTACTACTAACAATAACAATAACAACAAAAGTAACAATAAAAGTGCAATCTGATGACAAAAAAATCCTATCACACACACACACACACACACACACACACACACACACACACACACACAAATAACACGCAGCCGTAGAGTGTTACCAACTCTTACAAATGTGACTTTCTTACAATACAACAGTGCCATATGAGACTTCGTATAGACATGAAGGAAACACGGGCGAGGGGAGAGAAGAGAGACACACACGGGGAGAGAAAGAGATGGAGACTGAGACGAGAGGTGGAGAATTGAAGAAGAGACGCGATGAAGGAAAATAGAGGAAAAAAAGAGCGGGAAAATTGAAATCGAATTGTAGAGAAAGAGGAGATGAAGAAAGAGATGGAGAAAGGGTAAAGAGAAAGGGAGAATGAGGGTGAGGGAAGCTGGTGACCCCTCTAGTCTTCCACGCTTTCCCCTCTCACCCCTCTTACCCCTCTCACCTAAATGGGTCGCCTCTGTAACACGCAACGCCCAGAACGAAGCATTTCATGTCCATGGAATTTCCCTAAAAACTTTGCCCACCATCGAATATTTACCCGCTTCCTTTTTTCCCCCTCTTTCTAACCCCTTTTGATCCCCCCCGTCTCTCTCTCTCTCTCTCTCTCTCTCTCTCTCTCTCTCTCTCTCTCTCATCAACAAAACTCTCCCGGAAACACAACGGCAGTGGTTTGTTACTCTCACTTAATTAATGGCACAGTCACTACTTGTACCCTCACGCACACACACGCACGCACGCACGTACACGCACAAGCACACGCAACAAACTAAACAAGCTAGCGCGTGAGAGTACAAAATAACAAAATAAATACCAGAATTTGGGGGAGAAAGAACAAAAAGATATATAAAAAGTAGCCACCATGGGCGCGTACAACTAAAGGGAAAATTTACCGAAACATGAAAGAAAATGAAAGCAGGGAAAAATATGGACAGTGAGGAGAGAGAAGCAGAGGAAACCTATTTTCAGAAACGAGGAGCGGGCAGCCTTCCTCTCCTCGCGGCCATTCATCTTGTGCTGGGGGAAAAAAAAGCCTTACTCTTTTGTATTTTATAGCTGACGTTGTAAATTTCCTCCCAGCTGTGGCCGTGACGCCTCTCAGGAAGTCACTGTGAGCGCAAATACCTGATTGGTCGACAGAAGGAGAGGAGAAGAGTCCACGAGTGTTCTTATTGGTTATCGACGTGACGTAATCAGCTGATGGAGGTAAACATTTCAGACCAGCGAGTGAAAGATTGGTGGATGGAATTAGTGTTCGTGATTGCACTGTATTAAGTCGGATTAAGTCGGATTTTATTGAGTTTTGGTTCAAGTTAGGTTAGGTTAGGTTTAAAATAAGTTATGAGATTGATTAATTTAGGTGAAGTTAAGTTTTGTTAGGTTAGGTTAGGTTAGGTCAGGTTAGATTAAGTTAGAGTAAGTTAAGTTAGGTTAAGTTAAATTCTGTTAAGTTAGGATAGGTTATGAAAGATAGGTAAGAGTAATTAGCGTATCCAGGTGATCTTTAGTATGTTGCTAAGACAGGCAGGTGTTTTAAAGAGGTCAAGTTAAGGACATTTTCTCTCTCTCTCTCTCTCTCTCTCTCTCTCTCTCTCTCTCTCTCTCTCTCTCTCTCTCTCTCTCTCTCTCGTGTTCAGGTGGATGGAGGGATGATTATTGAGCGATGCCTTCTCTCTCTCTCTCTCTCTCTCTCTCTCTCTCTCTCTCTCTCTCTCTCTCTCTCTCTCTCTCTCTCTCTCTCTCTCTCTCTCATTAGTTTCTTGTCTTCACCATTTCCCTCCCTCATTTCCTCTCTTCCTGTCTCCTCCCTGTGTTTATCCCCCTCTCCCTCCCTATCTCTACTCTCCCTTCATCTCCCTCCCTCGTCTCCATGGAAGCCTCACGCTCTCCCTCGCTCTCCCTCAATACTGCTACACCCTCCCTTCTGTGCTACACCTCTACACCTCTACACTCTATCCTCTTTCTGATGCTGGTGAAGAAAGATGAAAACATTTATATTTTACCTATTGCAAAAACACTCTCTCTCTCTCTCTCTCTCTCTCTCTCTCTCTGGATGTACACTTTTATCTTTTTTTTCTTTATATTCTTCCTTCCTTCTTTATTTTCTTATTTTCAAGCTTTCTCTATTTCTCTTTTCTTATTTATTTTCTGTTTTGCTCTCTTTTATTTGGTTTTATTCTGTCTGTGTGTCTGTCTGTCTGTCTCTCTCTCTCTCTCTCTCTCTCTCTCTCTCTCTCTGGACAGATTTTATTGTTTTTCCCCTGTGAGTCTCGTTTCGTATTCCAGTTTCCCTGATTTTTGTTCTTTCCATCAATTTTATTCATTTTATAGTCAAGACTTCGTTTTGTAGCTTTATTTTTGAGCCTACGTGGTGTGTTTTCATATTTTAGCAGTGCAGGAGGAGGCTGGAAAAAAAAAAGAGAGAGGATTGTAATAATAATAGTGTGTGGGATTATGGAAGTCCAGCGTTCTCAGGGCGTATCCAACCATTTAATTTCCTCTCATTTCCTTGTCACTGTGTTACGTAAGAGTATACACGAGAGAAATACGAGAAAATACTTAGATATATTGTGTTCTCTGTCTCATCTCTTCTTTTTTAATTCAACAAAACTCGGATGTAATTTTATTAGAGTGTAGATGAATGATAATAGGCAAATAAAATGATGTTAAAATTATAAGAAACAGTGGAAATGCAAATAAAAAGACAAATGAATATACTACGATGCTAGAATTATAAGAAACAGTGGCGATTGATAATATAAAGGACAATTAGACAAACAAATGATAAAATTATAAAAAAAAAACAGTGGAAAATGCAAATAAAAAGACAAATAAATATACTACGATATTAGAATTATAAGAAACAGTGGAGAATAATAATAAAAAAGACAATTAGATATACAGAAGGTAAGATTGTGAGGTATAGCGGAGAAATGTATCGTATTCTATCTCTTCTCGTATTTTCTCGCCATAGCAAAGATGACACGCCAATCTTACGTATTTCCATACAGTACAACGAAGATTAACGATAGAAAAGATAAATTAACACACAAGAGCTGGATACTAGATATAACGCTACTTTGCATCTTTCTTATTCCATCACTTAACTATAACTTTATATATTACACAAAAAGGAATCAACATGAACGCCAAGATTAATGACAGGAAACATAGATCAATACACAGAAGCTGACACACGAGAAATATCACGTTATTTTGATGCTACCTCGCTTAAACAAAACTTTTATGTATACACCTTATAAAAAGAAATACGAACAATAAGATTAATGACAGTAAAGATGAATTGCCACACAAGAAGTAGCATAAGAGAAACAAACAACATAGAAATATAACATTACTTTGCTGCTTTTTTTATTCCCTCGTTCAAACGAAACTTTTATTTAAACACCAAATGAAAACGAATATGAACATCAAGATTAATTAACTACAGTAAAGATAATTTAACACAAGCTAAAATAATCGAGAAATGTAATGTTACCTTGCGTCTTTCTTATTTCCTCACCTCACCAAAACCTTAATGGAAACGAACATGAACACCAATAAAGAAGATAAACAATTTAGAAACCCAGCAATCATAATCAACATCTCACCATCTCATCCTTTCCTCATTCTTTAATCCAGGCTGACCCAATCTCATTCCAGCCCCGCCAGTGTATATGGAGATGGAAGCAATAAAAGGAGATTCACTAAATAAAAACCCCACCAATCACAATCAATATCTCACCTCCAAGCGCACTGAAGAACCACGAAATCACGACTACGGTACCTAATCCACCACGACCACCACGACCACCACCACGACCACCACCACAACCACATCCAGTAAACATATTTTGCACGCCAAGATTGCTCACTGAAGTATACGCTCCTCGCATACTTATATACCCATTAAGCCAGGATGCTCCCCATGCTCCCCCACTCAGGACCGCACGCCGCCGACCTTACGGGCTGGCTGGTGGCGGGTCGGCGGGGAGCATAAAGCCAGCATCCATATATATCAACTTTAAACCCTGAGG
>NC_059284.1:10595249-10640249 GCF_017591435.1 Portunus trituberculatus
CTAACATAAGCACCAACAACAGCAAGCAGAGCCACAACTACGAACTCAAACTGTTAAATCCAACACAATATCAAGTTGCAGGCAGGAGTGGGCGCCGCCAATACGCCATCATGAACTTGCAGGGCCGAGGCACCTAACTTTGCAAATCTGATCGAGGTATTGGATGAGACAGGCAGGAGGTGGAAGACATTATCCCACTATATTGACTCCTAACGTGAACACACACACACACACACACACACACACACACACACACACACACACACACACAGAACGAGTAGTAGTGGTGGTGGTGGTGGTGGTGGATGGTACAATGTAAACTAGTCTGAATACATTGACAGGTGTTTGATTACTGTACCTGTGGTGTACCTGGGGTGTACCTGTGGGTGTGTGTACCTGTGCGTGTAGGTGTAGCATCTGTACACTTCACTACACCTGGAAGATTTAAAGTACAGTAGTTTTTGTTATCAATTTCATGTTGTTTTTTTTTTTTTTACTCCTGTTTCATGTTTTTCATTGGTATTATCTGTAACATCTCTCTCTCTCTCTCTCTCTCTCTCTCTCTCTCTCTCTCTAGTCCCATAACTCAAATACACTCCGTCACGATGAACTCATTCCTCTCAACGGGATCACTTTTCGCCTCAATCTCCTAAAAAAACAAGAGGGCGTTTCAGGCGTTAAGTGGATTTATTTACACGAGTTTCGTCATGTCGTGAGGTCACCTTGCCACTTTACCTTCCCTCACACTCACACACACACACACACACACACACACACACACACACACACACACACACACACACACACACACACGCACCCTAACGCAACCTAATACCGTGCCTTTCCAATATAATGACCTCCGCGCTGCCTCCCTGCCCTCTCATCACAACCATTCCGCCATTCCTATTTGTATATGATTTTAAACTGCTCCAATCCTGAAAATTTGGGGTGAAATTGGCCGTAGATCAAACACTCAGCCGACCGGACGAGCACAGGGCGGGGCGGGGACGTAAGGGCGAGGCTGGGACAGGAGAGGGAAGGAGAGACGCCCTTGGTGACTGAGGGAAGGCGAGGGGCGAGGAGTGAGTGAATGGAGCCATGGTGGTGGTGGTGGTGGTGGGGATCAGAGCATCGCCCCGTGGCTTCTCCCTGCGAGGCATCATGGGAGCTTTGCGTATGCACGGGTCCCTCCATTGTGAAGTCGAGGCATTATCAGTTCCATTATCATTCAGCAGCGTGGAGGTGAGCCGTGAATAATGAGGGAATTAATAGCACATCGAGAGTTTTGCAAGAGCGATTAGCCAGAGTGAGTGTTCGCATCGTCGCGCAGGCACAGGCGGTTAATTGAGAACACGACGGTCAGTAGATAAAAGCCACGAGCAGAGACAAATATAGACTAGCCCGAGAAGGAACACACCGCCACGGACGCATCCCCCACACGAGCAGCGGCGAAGAGACGTAGCCACCAGCAGGGGGTAATGAGGACACTCCAGCAGTAATGGCCGACCAGCAGGTGGACGTGTGGCTCCTCCCTGCCTAGGTGGAGTGGTGGAGTTATCAAGCCCCCGTCCCATCCCCAAGACCTTCTCCACAGTCCCTCCACTCCTTCCAGCCCACGTCGCTTCCTCCAAATCATCCACTTTCCTCGGACATTATCTTGAGATTTTAGGTACCTTAATTTCACACGCTTGCACTTAACCTTCCCTCGCCTCATTCGCTTTCCCCTCACCAGCCCGCACCGTCCCCTCACCTCTGTTTTCTGTTTTAATGTTTTCTTTCTCTTTTCTCGTCTTTCGTGTTTTTGTGGTCTGATTTTTCTTCTTTTTAATTTTATTGCAGTTTTTTTCTTGATTTATCGTCTTTTCTTTGATATTCCATGTTTTCTTTTCTATCCTGCACTTAACCCTCCCTCGCCTCATTCGCCTTCCCCTCACCACTTACTTAACCCTGCCCTGCCGCCTGCTAGAACTCTCAACCTGCACCTCGCACTCCTTCACCCCAGCCTTCCTCGCCTGCGCCACACCTCCCCTTCACCAGCACTGCCGCAGCTAACTCACAATCAATAAGTAAGTAATAACCCTACAATCAACCAGGTCATTACAGCCTCACTAATACGACCACCACCTTTCACGACCCTCGCTTCTGCTTCATCACAGGTGCGTCAGGTAAGTCAGGGGGCGACACTCCCTAACTAACACAAGCTTCAGGGTCTTCAATACCTGACGTGGCTGCGGCAGGAGGATCAGGACCAGGAATTCTAAATAGCGAGGTGGTGCGCGGCCTCAAGAAGCAGGTTACAATTATATAAAAACTGACCTTACTGGGAAACGCCCCTAGACGCCTCGTGAGGGTGAAGGGGCGGAGTACCTTTATCTTCCCCCTGCAGCCCCTCCACAGGTATATTTGGGGCGGGTACTGCAGGTCCTGTCTGGTCTCAGGTGCTTATCCTGGAAGATTATGACATCAACGACGGGAAGGAAGGAGAGGGACGAGATGGGAGGTTTGCTAATGATTGGTATGTAATTATGTCCTGTTCACCCTTTGCGTCTCTCTCTCTCGTCTCTCGTCTCTCGTCTCTCTCTCTCTCTCTCTCTCTCTCTCTCTCTCTCTCTCTCTCTCTCTCTCTCTCTCTTACTCTTTCTCCATCTCTCTCTCTCTCTCTCTCTCTCTCTTCTCTCTCTTTATTCTTGCATTCCGAATATCTTACGGTTTAATCATATCAACGCACTGAACATCATCTCTCTCACTTTTCTCGTCTCTCTCTCTCTCTCTCTCTCTCTCTCTCTCTCTCTCTCTCTCTCTCTCTTCTAAAACAGGTCCTCTTCCTCGCTCAATTATCTCTCGGGCAGCGTTCTTCTCATTTCCCTCAATCACCAACCCCTCCCACGCACCCCCCCCAGACACCCCAGCCTTACGCCCTCATTCCCCCACACGCCCACACTGCTCCACCCAAACGCCCACCCACACAGCTAATCAAATTCCTCAATAACCTGCACCTTTCTCTCCTCTCTCTCTCTCTCTCCCTTGGTCATGTCACGGCTTCCAATTCGGGGTAAGATATTTGTTTCTCTCAATCCTGATTTCCCATAATGCTTCCAGTGTCCGCCAGGGGAACATAAATCGGCTTTATGCTGGGACGCAGAGACAAGAAGGATATTGTTGGAGGCTTCTGTGTCTTTCTGTGTCTGTCTTTCCTCTCTCCGCTTCTTCAAGGTTCAAGAAAAGGGTCATGTTTTAGTGTTTTCTTCCTCTTTCTTCGCCTTTCGTGTTTTTTTTTTTTTTTTTTTTCTTGTGTTTTTGTTTGTTTTTATTCCTGTTTTGTTTTTCCTTAATTTATCGTTTTTTTCTCTGATATTCCATTTTTTTTATTCTTCCGGTGTTTTTATTATGTTTTTCTCTGTCTTTTGTTCATTTATTCTCCTCCTCTGTTTTTTCTCTCCATAATATACTCCTCTCATATTTTTCTTCTATTTCTTCATTTGCTTCTAAAAATAAAGGTTCTATTTTAGTGTTTTCTTTCTCTTTCTTCTTTCTTTCATGTTTTGTTTTTAAGTTTTGCTGTTCAGTTTTTCTTCTTTTTTATTTTAATTTTTATTTTTTCTTAATTCACGTTCTTATTTTTTCTCTCCTTCTGATGTTATTATTGTGTTTTTTTTTACAATTTTTTCTTCATTTATCCTCCTCTTCGGTTACTTTTCCTCTTCACAATACATACCCTTCATATTTCTCTTCTATTTCTTCATCTACCGCTTCACACTCTTTCTCTTCTTGTCTTCCCTGTTATCTACCTTCTACTCCTCCTCTCGTTTTATCAGTACTTTCTTTTTCCTCATTCATCTTTATCACAAACTTCTTCTTCCTCCACCTCCTCCTGCTCCTCCTCCATCTCCTTCTTTTCAATGTCATTCACCTCTTTCTGTTCTTCCTCGTCATCTTCAGCTTACAGTACCTCCTCCTTCTCCTCCTCCTCCTCCTCCTCCTCCTCCTCCTCCTCCTCCTCCTGCAGCATCCTCAGTCCTAATCTCTCCCTCATAACCCTCACGCCGATGACCCCAAAAAAGGACTCCCTGATTGGCCGCTTTATTGCACGAGTGGGCTGTGTCGTGAAGGATTAAATGGCATCAGGTTGCAAGCTCGCGCCTCCACTTTGCCGCGCGCTTTCTCAAACTCTCTCTCTCTCTCTCTCTCTCTCTCTGGGCATGGTAAAGAAAAATCTGCTTTGAGTTAGGAATCTTCGTATTTTGCCTTTTTTTTTCTTCTATTTTTGTTTTGTGTTCTAGAATAATAGTCTCTCTCTCTCTCTCTCTCTCTCTCTCTCTCTCTCTCTCTCTCTCTCTCTCTCTCTCTCTCTCTTATCGCCGTCCGTCACTGGTGTTGTGACGGCCATTGTGGGATGGGCGGGTCACCTCCTCTATTAACAGGGAAGTGAAGGGCGGAGGACACCATCAGCCGGCCCCTTCACCCCACTGCCACCCTGTCAACCTACACCTCGAGTCCCCTGTCAGCCTGTACGACACGATACCCTGTCAGACTACACCCACGCACCCTGTCACCTTATACACGTCACTCCTTCCAGTCTATGCACTAAAAGGACTGTCAATGCACATCTAACACGTTTCTGTCTGTTTACGAGATGCTTTGGTCCTCAGCCCCTCACCTCCACAGCCTACATAGACCTCTCCTCGCCTCAGCCCTCAGACTAGACCTCTTCACCCCTACAGGCCACATATCACCCTGGCCCTCCTGTGTGTCGAGTTGGAAAGGCGGAGGTCACGTTCTAAGGATTAACATTTGGTCTCTTCAGCACCTCGTAACACTGACTGTCGTGTTAATAGTCGTGACGCCCCTGCCTTCTCCTCCTCCTCCTCCTTTTCCTCCTCCTTTTCGTCACCTTCCTCTCCCTTGGCATTAGCGTAGTGTGTCCTGCCATAGACGAGGAAAGGAGTGTACGGTTCCTTGGTAGAAAAAGTACAAAAGAAGGATGATTAAGGAAGTAATTATCACACCTCGTCATCCTCCTTCTGTTCATCCTCCTCGGAGATGACTAAGATGGCTTTCAAGAGTGTTTCGCCAGTTAGTAATGCAGAAATCGTGTCAATCTATCTCTAGAAACGTAAAAACACCTTAAAAACTCGTGTAAATTGAAATAAAGCCTTTTGAAATTGTGGAGGTGAAGCACAGAAGGGTTTGAGAATAGAGATGATTATAGTTAGAGAAGTATCAAGTTTCTGGGTGTATTGTGCGGGGTCGCTGCGAGGAGAGGGTTCACGGGGGAGTCTCAGGGTTAAGTGCGGTGTTGGATTCCCCCGCGACGCCCAGTACGCAGGATCGGCGTGATTAAGAGATTTGTCAAAGTGATCTAAACGTCTTGCAGGAGGATCGAAGGGCCTGTTTTTACGTATTTATGAGTAGATTCAGACTGGAGGATTGGAATCGGTTGTATTTCTTTTTACAATTTCCAGCTTGTTATTTTTTTTGTATTAATCGCTGAAAGACTTAAAGGAATTGAGTACCATCTCGTTGTAAGTATATTCCTCTACCTGTAAAATTAGAATCGGTTGTAGTTTTTTTTTTAACTATTTCCAGCTCTTCAGTTCAGTATTTATCGCTGGAGGACTTAAGGGGATCGAGTACTATTTCCTTGTAAGTATATTCCTCTACCTGGAGAATTGGAATCTGTTGCAGCTTTCTTGTTTTTACTATTTCCAGCTTTTCAGTTTAGTTTTCATCGCTGGAAGACTTAAGGAAGGGGATCGAGTACTTTTGTCGTTTTAAGATTTTGTGGAATAAATAAGAGAAAAAGATTGAAAAGAAAATATATGAAAGGTTTTTTTTGGTATATCCTGCATTTCTTTACCGGTTTTTCTTATACCATGTGGGCTTTTCACGGCAATTTCTGGGCTAAAGGGGGTACATTTAGGGTACCTCCTATCTCATCCGCTAGGAAACCGTTGCCCCGAGTGAGGAAGCCCAACCTACACTCGGACCGTGGACAGGATTCGAACCCGTGCGCTTGGAGACCACTCGAATCCCAAAGCACGCATGATTCCACTGTACCACATCGTGTAACTTGAAAAGAATCACGCAACATACTTTTTAAGGTTCCAAAATATTAACTAAAAAAAAAAAAATGCAATAAAGGAGAAAGTTAAAATAAATGAAAGGGATTATTACTTTAGCATTTAACCTCTTCAGTGCGATAACGCATTTCCATATTCATTCTGATTATTATTTGGCGATTTAATGCAGCTTCAGAAACTTATGTGGGGATTAAAAGAGTGAAGATCGTTGCCATTAATCTTCTGACCACCATAGACCCTTCCCAATGTCAATAAAATCGTCTAATCATACGCAAAACTCAAGGTAAAAATTAGTCCCAGTACTGAAAAGGTTAAGAGTGTATAACTTTGGAAATAAACGAATCAGACCCTTTAATTTCCAAAACGTAACAAAGAATAAAGAAGAAAATAGAAGACAAAAGCAAATGAGATAGTGAAGTTGTGCATTAAGGAAGTTTAAAGGATTCCAACTCCCTTTTTTGGCACCTCAAGTTGAAAAAAATGGTAATGCGGGTGTCACTCGAACGCGTAAAAATGCTAATTACAGGTGTGGGGAGGAGGAGGCGCCAGGTGACCGAAGGTTAATGAGGCAGGAGAAGTCGATCGTCTTACCTGTGTTTGTGTTGTACTAGGTTCAACTCAAAGGGGTTCACGGGGTTAGGGTTACGATGCTATGTGTTGTGCTGGTGTTGATGTGTGATGTGTTGTGTGATATTGTAGTGGTGATGTGGTATGGTGTGGTGTGGTGTGGTTTTGTTGTGTGATGATATGCTATATGGTGGTGTGGTGTGGTGTGGTGTGGTGCTGTGTGGTGTGGTGTGGTGATGCTGTGTGGTGTGGAGTGGTGTGATAGTGAGGTGTGGTGGTGTAGTGTAATGTCGTGTGGTGTGGTGTGGTGTGGTGTGGTGTGGTTTTGTTGTGTGATGATATGCTATATGGTGGTGTGGTGTGGTGTGGTGTGGTGCTGTGTGGTGTGGTGTGGTGATGCTATGTGGTGTGGAGTGGTGTGATAGTGAGGTGTGGTGGTGTAGTGTAATGTGGTGTGGTGTGGTGTGGTGTGGTGTGGTGTCCTAACCTAAGCTTTACCACATATCTCCTTTTACCATCATTTCCCCATCACTCATCCACCCGTTGACTCCACTCATAACCTGATAACCTTGCTCTATCCACCGTGTCTTCTCTCCGCCACCCTACACCTCACGCTCTCGTATCTCGACCCATTCACCCGTCACCATTCCTTCCTCGCCATCCTGACCTTCACCCTTATCCTGTCTCCCTTCACCCAGAGAGCCTCCTTCTGTCGCTGTCAGTCTATTCATGCTACCTAACCTTCCCAGCCTTCCTTGTATTACTTCTAGCTTCTCCTTCCTTCTTTCCTTTATTCATTTCAGTCTTCTATCCTTTTCTTACTTTATATTCCATTTCTTACAGTTTACCATTATTCTTCCTTGTTTCCCTCTTTCGTGTGTATCTTTCCTCCCTTTTTTCTCTCTTTTTTTTCTCTTCATCCTCTTTTCATCCTATTTCATTCTGTTTCACCTTATTTCACCCCGGCTTATTATGTTTCTTCCTGTCCCACTCTATTTCACACAGTCTTACCCTATTTCATGCGGGCCAGGTGTTTCCAAGGTAATAATGACAAGTGCTCATTTTAATTAAACTTCCCAGAGAGTGTGCGTGACAATTTGTGGTGAGATGTGTTAAGTGTCCGCTCTACCTGACATGACGAAGTGAGCGAGTGAGTGAGTGAGTGAAGGACATGTGTGTGTGTGTGTGTGTGTGTGTGTGTGTGTGTGTGTGTGTGTGTGTGTGTGTGTGTGTGTGTGTAGTGGCGTCTCTAAGTAAAGAAACATTTATTAGCGTGAGGAACGTTTAAGAGGGAACATTTTTCGCGTGAAGAACGTGTGTGTCGGGCGGTTGTATTTAGTGTAAGGAACGTTTATGAGGCAACGTTGCTTTTCGTGTAAGAAACGGTTATTAGGGAACGTTGTTTTCGTGTAAGGAACGTTCATGAGGGAGCAGAGGTGTGGCTTCAATGAACAAGCTTACGTATGAGTGGCTGAAGGTTATGAGAGGAGAAACGTTGCCAGAAAGACTTTTGGTTAAGAAACGTTTTATGAATATGAAGCTTTGATGTTTGGTGTTGTATACAATGAGATACTAAATAAAAGATGATACTGTATAGAGAAAGCTACTGTATATCAAATAAACAGTATAGATATATGTATACAGTACTGTGTGAATAAAAAATAATGTATAAAAAGAGCTACTGTATAAACCTTTTAAGCCTCAAGAATATTATGTTATGTATACTCTCTCTCTCTCTCTCTCTCTCTCTCTCTCTCTCTCTCTCTCTCTCTCTCTCTCTCTCTCTCTCTCTCGTCTCTCTCTCTCTTTCCTCTCTCTCTCCTCTCCCTCTTCCTCCTCAGCAGATTGTCTTAAGATGTTAATCCTTCCTCCCCTCTCCTCTCCTCTCCCTCTCCCCTTTCCCTCTCCCTTCCCTGTCCTCTTCCTTTCCTTCCCCCTTAAGAAACTCAAGCTAGTAATCACATCAGTCCCCTTGTTATGCCTTCCCTTCCCTTAAACTACCATTTTTTTACGTACTCTCTCTCTCTCTCTCTCTCTCTCTCTCTCTCTCTCTCTCTCTGACCAGTTAGCTGATTATTTTTTCTCTTTTCTTCTGTTAGTTTGTTGATTCTGTACCATAACACATCGACCGTGCCTTTTCTTACTCCTCTCTCTCTCTCTCTCTCTCTCTCTCTCTCTCTCTCTCTCTCTCTCTCTCTCTCTCCCCCCGTCTCGCCAGGTATGGGGGCGCGGCATCATTAACGATAAATGACGTTCCAGGAGCTCATTTGCATCCAGGTAAAAAAAATAACTTTGCTAGGAAACTGGTGCACCTTAAGACGGATCCTCCTCCTCCTCCTCCTCCTCCTCCTCTTCTTCCTCCTCCTTATTATCATCCTTCTATTTATCATTTTCCTCCTCCTCCTTTCCTGGGTTACATCGCAAGAAGGGTTGAAGAAGAAAGAGGGAACTGGAGGAGCGGAGGGGTGGAATCTCTCTCTCTCTCTCTCTCTCTCTCTCTCTCTCTCTCTCTCTCTCTCTCTCTCTCTCTCTCTCTCTCTCTCTCTCTCTCTCACGGCGAAGACAAACTCAAGCTCCAAGAATCATCAATGTTTCGTCACTCGTCTCGCTGGCAATTTCGCGTCGTGTTTTCAAGCCTTTTAAGATCGCAAACGCTAAGCCGATTCGTAATTTGCCGAAGTTTGATGAGGCTGAGATGAAGGACAATGCGAATCTCTCTCTCTTGCTCTTTCTTGCTCTTCCTTCTCTCTTACTCATTTTTCCTCTATGTCTCTCCCTCTTTCTTTCTCTCCACCACCTCCAGCATCCTCAGCATCATACCCCAAGGCGTCACGCTGGGAAATTCACGGAAAGAAATGCGGAGAGAGATACGCTGAATATTCTATCGGGGCTGCAGAATATTTCCCAGCCAAAAGTAAGTTAAATATTTTGAGGAAATACACCCGACGGAGTAGTATTTCAGGCGATACTGCGATTGTGGAAGGAGGTGGAAGGGGGTCAGGGGTTGTAGTGGTGGTGGTGGTAGTGGGTGTGGAAGGGAGGGGAGGAGGCAAAGGTCAAAGTCTTATTGTCAGGTGGTGTAGTACGTCGTGTCCAGCCGTCACCCTGTCTCTCACCGCCGCCCTGGACCGGATTAAACGCGCGACTCACCCGGACGAATACGGACTGAACTCGAAAAACGCTCAGGTAAACACGATCCGCAGCCTGCAGCTATTTTAATACTCCTTTTTCATTCTTCCGCGTCGGGAAAGTGAGTCAAAAGCAGCGTTTGGCGGTGATTAACGATGGAGAATGGATGTTCCTGTAGCCGCGGGAGGGAGACGCCAGACAGGTAAGGCAACACGGTGAGCCTATTCATTAATCAGACGCCAGGTACCACGGACAGGTAACTCGTCAGGTCATCGCCAGCCCCTGCAGGTCACACGTCATGTAAAGAGGAGAACTACACGCCCACACGCCCTAAACACGACGCCCTCACGAAGGCGTGGGCGCTCAGGAGGCGGCGGGAGGTCGCGAGGAAGACAGGAACAGCACGAGGCAACGGGGGGGGGGAGCGGGAGGGGGAGCGGGAGTGCAGCAGGAGGGGAGCGGGAGGAGAGGGGGAAGAGGCATTGTCTAAAGTGATGTGGTGGATATCGCGGCGGGGGCAGGATGTGGATGATGTGGCTGATACCGCTGCCTTGCCTTCCTTGCCGCCGCCTCCCCTTCCTTGCCTTCCCGGGAACAAGCCGCCACACTCCTCCTCAGCCGCCCCGCGCGCCCCTCGCTACCTGCCGCTGAGTTATGACGCTAAAACGAGACCAGGGGCCAAACTTTGGTCTCTCAATTGGACTCTCTGACTGTTATCTCCAGTAAATCACGGCGGACTGACCAAGGACTGTTGCCCCGCTGACTGGCTTCCAACTCGGCGCGTGGGCGGAGTTGCACCACCAAACTCGCGTGTCCCTAACGAAGGAATAAAAGAGGCCCGGCGGAGCATAATCCCTCGGAGCCATAACTCTTAAGGTCCGAAATCGAGAGTAAAATCCGAGAGAGAGTCGTGACGAGGAGCCGTGATCAGCAACTTGAAATGTGAGTCACTGCGGGAAGGACACGCCAGGAGGAGGAGAGACGCTGGCGGAGGATGAATGGAGGAGAAGGAGTTGGAGGAAGCGTGGAAAGCAGTGCGGAAGAAAGGAGGAAAGGCCATACAGTGTATATATTTCACCATCACAACCCTTACCATCCCTCCTCCTCCTCCTCCTCCTCCTCCTCCTCATCGTCATTGGACTCTTCTTACAATTCATCCCTCTCCTTCTCCTCTTTCTCTCTCCTCGTTCGTGTCTCCATTTTAGCCGACTCGTTCTAATCTATCTGACAACTTATACTGGTGGTCTACATCAATCATTCTCTCTCTCTCTCTCTCTCTCTCTCTCTCTCTCTCTCTCTCTCTCTCTCTCTCTCAGTCTCCTACAAACACGCAAAAACTCAGGAACAAGCAAGACAACGGAGGGGAAGGAAGGAGAGGGAAGGGAAGCATGGAAGAAAGGAAGACCAACAGTACGTAACACCATCAAAAAACAGGCAATTAAATCATAGAACCCAACCTCGCAACCTCACAAGCTCTCGACGCATCTTTCTTCCTTTAAGCCTCAAATTGGCTGCACATCAATTAGCGGTACTCTGCGGCGGACTCGAGACACCGACACAGCAACGCCCTGGCAAGTTTATGTGGGCGACGGCGTCTTTTTCTTCTCCTCCCGACGAGTGAGTCAACGCAGAGTCTTTTTAGCTAGCCAACGGAGCGTGCGGGACCCGAGGCGAAGATGCTCATGCTCCCGGACACTTGTGGGACGAAAAGAAGGCGCAAAAAAGAGCTAAGTGTACATAATGCCCGCAAGCAAAGAGTGGGCCTTTTTCAGAGACGAGGAGCGGCGGAGGAGGAGCTGGGGAGAGAAAAAAGATGGTAGAGGAGGTGGAAGAGGAAGGAATATGTGGAAAAGTGTGGAGTTAAGTTACATGGAGACGTGAGGGAGCGAAAGACAAGATAGGAAAGGAATGAAGTTTCTTTCTTTATCCAGAGAAGAGGAAGAGGAAGTGAAAGAGGTGGAGGTGGGGATAGAGGTGGAAAAATGAGACGTTAAGTTAGATGAAGACGTGAGAGAAAGAAGGAAAGAGGAAAAGAAAGTATTTTTTTTTTCTAAAGAGGAAGAAGACGAGGACACAAAAGAGGAGGTGGAGAGAATGTGGAGAAGATGGAGGGAAATGTGTGGAAAAGTGAGGAATAAAGTTAGATCAAGAGTTGGAGAGGAGGAGGAAAGAAGAGAGAAAGGAATGTTTTTCGAGAAGAAGAGGAGGAGGAGGAGGAGGAGAAGAAACAGGTGGAGACAAAGAAGGTGGAGTAAGTGGAGGAGATAAGAGAAGAAAAACACTTGAAGACGAAAAGAAAGTATTAAGAAGTGAGTGAGATCAAGACGTAAAGAAAGAAAGAAAGAAAGAAAGAAACTGAATAAGAGCAAAACAAAATAGAAGAGGTGAAGGAGCAGAGATGAAAAAAGAAGAAGGAAGAGGAAGAGGAGGAGGAGGAGGACGAGGAGGACGAGGAGGAGAAGGAAAAGGAACACTCGAATATGAAAACGTGCTAAGAAGATCGTGAGCAGAGAAAAGAATGCTGAATAAAACCAACCAGCGCATCACGGTGTTGCATTGAACATCACCCTGGTTTTGCTTGCCAGTGTTAAAGGTTATCGACGCCCCACCTTGCCTCACCACACCTCACCCCACCCCATTCCACCCAGCCCAAGGAGGATATGCCGCAGCAGCAACACGGGACCGACATGACATGAGCAGAGGGAGAAGGAAGAGAGGGAAGAGAAAGAGGAAGAAGGCAGAGGAAGGCAGGCATCTGGAGTCATGTTTATCTGCGGTACAAGGCGAGTACAAGGCAGCACGATATGTTTACTCCAAGGACGTGCAGGTACAAGGCGCCACAGGTACGAGGAGGCACGGATCGACCGGCGTGCAATACAGGAACAAGCCGCAGGAGGTGTTTATTATACGTGCGGAGTAGGACGACGCACGGACACACTACGAACACGGCACGGACACGGCACGGAGGACTCAGGGACAGAAACAGAGACAGCGAGAAGGGAATCCGCTACTCTGACAGCTTCTAATTAGCCTCCAGACGACAGGCCGAGGAGACACGACCACCACCACGATGCAGGGAACGTGGGCCAGATGCAGGGATGATACCACGTTGATACGACCACACTAACGACCACACTGACGACCACCGCCATCAGCCGAGCCATTGCTGACAATATGGTACTGCTGCCATCACGACTACCACCACCACGACCATCACTACCACCGCTGCGCCGCCACAACAAAGGCCACACGACCAGAACGACTCACCGACGACTCTCGAATACTAAACTTGCATTTTAAACGCCAGACAAACACAGCCCGACAGAGAGGAACCAACTACATTCAAATTATCAGACAACAAACACACACCACGACTTCCACAGCTGATACTAACCACCACCACCACCATCACCACATCTACCCCCACCTCCACCACCACCACCTCCTCTACCTCCACCACCACCATAGTTAATTGAACAGATGCTTAGGGAATGAGGAAAATGAGAATGTTTGAATGTTAATGGTGTGTGTGTGTGTGTGTGTGTGTGTGTGTGTGTGTGTGTGGTGACCCTGCAGGTGAGAGGTCAGAGGTCATGGCAGTGGCTCGCGTGGGTTGGTTACTGAAACGGTGACACGAAGACCAAGACACTGATGACTTGACTTGCCTTGACACGAACTTAAGTGTCATTTCCGAAGCAGTAAAGTGAATTCCGACGAAAATTACTCTATCGTCACACACACACACACACACACACACACACACATTCTCTGTCACTATCATCCATCACTACTACCACGCACCACCACTATCACCACCATTATCACCACCAATTACTGCAAACCACCACCACTACTCCACTCTACTCCACCGCCTCTCCTTTCCACCCTCCCCCTCCAGAAAGCCAGCCATGCGAAGCCAACACGAGTTCGTCATCTAAAGGAAGGCGAAATATCAAAGCGGCCGTAAAGATAAGGCAATTTTTAGACAAACAGACGAGACGGTTGTGCCAAATTGCCTACAAGTCGTTAAAGAGTTTACACGCACGAACCTCGTTTTCTCTTCGCTTTAACACTCGTTTTCCTTCGTGACTTATCGTATGCTTCTTACGCCATTATGTTTTCCTTCACCTTCATTCCACCCCTCGTACTTTTTTTTTTCTTTCTTCGAACCCTATCACCTTCTCCTTCTATTCATTCATTCACTTCTTTCTCTCTCTCTCCCTCCTTTCTTCTACATTGACTTCCACCTCAAAACCTGTCAGATTCTCTCCCTTTCCTTCCCTTCCTTTCTTCCTCCCTCCCTTCTCTCTTTCAAAACTATCACCTTTTGCTTCAAACCACCCCTTCTTTTCCCTTCCCTCTGAATCCCTAAGCAGTTTTCCCCTACCCTCTTCTCCCTCTTCTTCTTCCCCTCCCGTGTCTTCCCACATCTCTTCCCCCTTCTTCTTCTTCCCCTCCTACGTGTAAGTCGCCTCAAGATTTACTGACGAGGAACCTTGGCAAGAGTAAGACCGAATGTCACCTGAGATTTTTGTCTTTTCTTGAGATTATGTTCACTCAGGTGTTTAGAGGAGCTGTGTGTGTGTGTGTGTGTGTGTGTGTGTGTGTGTGTGTGTGTGTGTGTGTGTGTGTGTGTGTGTGTGTGTGTGGATCAGAAGTGCAGTCACATCTCGCACACGGAAGGAATAAACAAATGCACGACTGAATGAAGACACTGCACCACAAACACACACGCACACACACGCACACACACGCACACGCACAAACAAACCCCAACCACTCACTCACACACGCACAAACCCACTCAAAAAATACAAAAAACAAATTCTCCGTCACCTCACGTCCCTTTCATCACCGTCCCGGGAAAGACAAACACGAGGCGGGCCGCTGAAATCAACTCCCAGAATTACAAGTCACCGGATTACAGGCATTGCACTTGTGACCAATCAGGGGCGCTACTCAGCACCACCTGCCGTCGGATCGCGTATAATAAGGGATCAAGCGCTCATCCTCCTAGCGGCGTCTCTCAGCACTCACCTATCAGGCACGAATTCGCCAGATCAAAAAGACACGCCTCACAAGCGCACAGGATTTGTTCCTTTGCACTCAGTGGCGATTCCCGAGCGCTCCAGCCGGATTACTGAGGCTGTACGGTGCGGTGTGGCGGTGGTGGTGGTGGTGATAGTGGTAGTGGTGGTGGTGTTAGTATATAAGACGAGTGGTTGAATTTGTTGTAGTAGTTTTTGTTGTAGTAGTAGTAGTAGTAGTAGTAGTAGTAGTAGTAGTAGTAGTAGTTGTAGTTAGAATAAGTAAAATAGCAGTAGTAGAATTTATAATAGTAGTAGGTTTCAAGACATTTGTTTCTATTTTTTGTGCAATTCGATCAGCTCTATAAGGAGACTAGCAACTGAGTAGTCCTTTTTTTCTTTATATTTTTGTTGCCCTTGGCCAATCCTCCTCTCTTGCATTAAAAAAAAAAATGTAGTTTATAGCGGTAGTAGTAAAAGTATAGAAGTAGTATACCAAAACTACTATTACTAACGCTAAGACTACCACTAACACCTAGACTAACACTAACGCCATTACTAACAACACCAGCGCTAACAACACCCGCCTATTTAACATGCATGAGCTACACACATTCCCATTATTGTCGGCAAATTTCACCTGGATTACTGAGTGCCCGAATGATTACAGGTGTGCGGCTGTTACCTGCGCGTAAGGGGTCATTATACATACATTAACTGTGCAGGTCATCTACTTTTAATGACGCGACCGTTCATTACTGCGCGTGTGATGAACAGCAGTCACCGTCATTACGCGGCATGGCGGTCATTCACGCATCTGTCCGTAGTAAATTTATGCCACGGAATTCAATCTGTCCTTCTTGCTGTGATTTGAGGCAAGGTTGATGATGAAGAAAATGCGAGGGAATTCAATTAGGATTTCCCATTGTGATTACGTTAGGTTAGGTGTGGGTTAGGTTAGTTTAGTTGGTTAAGGTGAAGATTAAAGGTAAAAGTTGAAGATATGAAGCAAATACTAAGGAATTCAATTAGGATTTCTCACTGTGATTTAATTTAGGTTAGGTTAATTTAGGTTAGGTTAGGTAAAGTTAAGATTTAGGATGAAGTGAAAGATATGAAGCAATTGAGAGGGAATTCTATTAGGATTTCTCAGTCATTTATGTTAGATTATAACTGGATTATCTAGGTTGGGTTAGCCTTGGGTTAGGTTAGATTAGTTAGGTTTGGTTACGGCTTGATTTAAGGTAAAGGGGATGATATGAAGCAAATATATTGATAGCAAATTGATTGATCGTAGTTTCATTTTAAGTAAAAGGAATTCTGTCTTGACGTGCAGAAATTCTTAAAACAAAAGTTGATTATACTATTATGTGACAAATCCACTGACTTTCTCCTCTTCTGTATTCAAATAATATGTGTTCAATTTTGTCAAAAAAATAGTGACATAGTTCCAATTGACCTAAGTTAACCTAACATGCCTTAATTTATCATAATATACAAGAACCTAACTTATCATCACTTTCTTTACCTTAACCTAAACTAATTCAACCACGACTTATAGTCTCAACTAATCTACCTCGGCATGACAGTTTTGTGTAGGTACTGTAGCTTCATTTTTGATGAGTATAATTGCCTGGGTGTTCTCCAAGACAACATGTGTCGTCTGTAGTCAGAGTTAAATGATAAAGCAAACCTGAGTAAGTCACACATTCACTCCTTCCTTGTCATCATCAAGTCACTGCTCCAGAACTGAGAGATCGAGGGTGTAATTTGTATGAAGCATGATGACAAAGTGATGACAAAGTGCCTTATTAATTAAGACGAAAGAGGGAGCGATGAGTGGCGCCTGCCTGTTGGTACCATGCAATCTTTCACGCTTTGGGAGTTAGTCAACGCTAAACTGAACAAATAGATATTCAGATTTGACTTATAGCACCCGTTAAGATCACTAGAGCGCGGCCACTCTCACAAGGAATCTCCAGGAATGTAATCAAAGACTCCATGTTATCTACAATTTTTCATCATACTTAAATATCATTCAGTCTGCTTTCTGATCTTTTACTCAATTCTCTGATTCTGAGTCTAATTCTGAAATACGTCGTCTTCGCACCTTCACTGTCTTCAAAAAGGCTCTAGGTGAAGATACACAAGTTTCTGGTAATGTATTTTTAGTTTTAGCGACAGATTGACACGATTTTTACATTGTTAACGGGATACTTTTTGGAAACCCTGTTCACCATCTCTGTGGCCTTGGAAAATAATGGTTACTAATTATCATGTTACTTGTATTCCTGTTACGTTCCTACCATCCCAGTCACAGGATGCCAGACGAAGATTTGGTGGTAAGATTAGGTTAGATTAAGTTAGGTTAGGACATGAGCTTCTGTGACTGTTCTTTCGGTCCATCAAGACGTGATAGTAGGATTTTCTGTTGGGGTTCTTGGGTCCATTGCGAGGTTCCTGTGGCCCCCGCTCGGCTCTGAAGCAGGTCAGGGCGCACTGGGTCAAATTTAAGTCCGACGTTCCCGCATGACAATTGTTGCGAGTGGTCAGGATGAGTCCGTGAAAAGAGTAAAAAGTGGCAGAAAGTAAAACATCCAGTATTTCATAAGGCGAGCTGGTCGTTTTGTAAGATGGAACGTGTGTGAAGTGTCAAGAAGGGTAAATTATATCCTCCTCCTCCTCCTCCTCCTCCTCCTCCTCCTCCTCCTCCTCCTCCTCCTCCTTCTCTTCCTTTCCTCATCTTTTCTTCGTCCTTGGAGGAAAGAGGTAGAAAAGGCGAATTATGATGAAAGTTTCCTAATTCAGCTTATCGTCACCACCGCAAGGTTTTCACTCTTAATCCTTCCTTCTCTCCTCCTCCTCCTTTCCTCCTCCTCCTCCTCCTCCTCCTCCTCACTCTCTTTTCTTCCTTCCCTTTACACGGCCATCAAAGTTCAGCTCTTCACATTTTCCTCCTTCTCACTTCATATTTTTCCTCTCTCTCTTTTACTCACTCTTTTTTGTGTCCTTTTTGTCCTTTACGTTTGGACTCAATTGTGATATAACGAATTTTTCACATCATATTTTCTTCCTCTTATTTTTTTTTTCCGTCTCTCCTTCATCTCCTTCCCTTTAAGGCGGATTTGACCTCCCTCTCCCTCTTTCTCTCTCTCACACACACACACACACACACACACACACACACACACACACTCTCTCTCTCTCGTCCATTCCAATACAGTTCACTCGTGTCACACTCAACTCACTTCCATTTCTCGATCACTTTTACTAACCTTCCATCGCCTCCACGTTGCCAAGGTGATGTCTACGAGTCGAAATATTCCACGAAGCTCGCACGGTACTAGAATCAAAAGCTCAGCAAGTCAAAACAGGTGACGGTTGGAAAATATAAATAAAAAAGAGAGAAAGGAACTAAATTTGCACAGGTAACTCACAGCACGCTCCTTCTCTCTCTCTCTCTCTCTCTCTCTCTCTCTCTCTCTCTCTCTCTCTCTCTCTCTCTCTCTCTCTCTCTCTCCCTTACTCATTTAAACCACTCACTTACACGCATGCACACCAACACACACACACACACACACACACGCACACACGTACACGTACTCTCTCTCTCTCTCTCTCTCTCTCTCTCTCTCTCTCTCTCTCTCTCTCTCTCTCTCGCTCTCTTTCTTTCTCTCTCTCTGGTTCTCTTTTCAAAATTAATTACACAGGAATAATTTTTGGGCGGAAGCTTTTGAAGTTACTGAGAACGATCTATTTGTTTTGCAGTGCTGTAAAAAAGAGAGTGTAAATTGGGCTGTAAACACGCAGGTGGACGTCAGGTGGGCAGTGAATCATACCTGTGCCGGGGTGACGCTGCCATGACGTTCAGTACCGCCAACCTGTGCTGCTCCCTTGTGACGGGCGCCTCTTCAACATGCGAGTCTGGGAGGGAAGGGAGGAAAGGTTAGCGTGGAGGAGGAAGTGAACACGAAGCACAAAGAAAGACAGGACTAGTAGTGGATAGGTATGGCTCCTGCAAGACTGTGAATGCTGGTGTGTGTGTGTGTGTGTGTGTGTGTGTGTGTGTGTGTGTGTGTGTGTGTGTGTGTTTTTCATGTAAATAAGGAGAAAGGAGGTGTAACGGCAGAGAATAGAAAGAAATGTTTTAAATAGAGCAGAAATTAACACTGAGGAACACAAAGGAAGAAACAGAACCTAGTATTTTAGCTCCTGGAGAACTGAATGCTAGTGTATCTAATGAAAATACGTAATGATAAAAATGGAGATGATATAAAAATGAGATTATGAGTGTGTTTCTAATATAGAAAAGGAGAAAGAAGGTGTAACGGTAGAAAAAAGAAGAGAATGTTACAAAAAGAGCAGAAACCACCACAAAGGAACACAGAGGAAGAATCAGCACCAGATTTCTTGCTTCCTGAGAACTGAATGGAAGTTTATGTTATCAAAATACGTAATGATAAAAAGAGGAATAACATAAAAGAAAGATAATAAAGAGTAAAAACTGGAAAAGAAAGAATGGTTAGAACAATGGAAAGTGAGAAGGAAGAGGAGCAGAAATGAATGAAAGGAGAAAGAAAAGAATGAAAAATAAAGAACAAAAAGTGAAAATCAGGGAACGTTAGTTAAAAAACGAAACAAGAAACAAAATTAAGATAAAAAAAGACAACAAAATTAACGGAAGGAGGGAAAAGTAAAAACAAAAACAGTAAGAATAAAAAAGAAAATAGAAAGAAAAGAAAGGAAATGAAAATTAGGAAAAAGCAAAGAAAGGGTTAAAACTAAAAAACGGAGCGAAGTGAGTGAGAAAGAGAGAAGAAGGAAAGATGAGGAGGAGGGAGATCAGAAGTGACAGGGAAGAGAAATGGGGAGTGGCAGGGTATAGGTCACTGAGGAAGGGAGGTAGGCAAGCAGGGATGGAGAGAGAAGAGTCAAGGGTCAAAGATGAGAGGAGGAAGAGGGCAGAGGGCATGGAGGGGAGGGAGAGGAGGAGAGAAAGAAGAGAGAAGGGATACAGATACGTTAAGTGAGAGAAAAACAAAAAGACTAAGTGAGAGAATGAGAGAGAGAGAGAGAGAGAGAGAGAGAGAGAGAGAGAGAGAGAGAGAGAGAGAGAGAGAGAGAGAGAGAGAGAGAGAGAGAGAGAGAGAGAGAGAGAGAGAGAGAGAGAGAGAGAGAGAGAGAGAGAGAGAGAGAGAGAGAGAGAGAGAGAGAATTACACACACACAATCCTTTACCATAAATCTTAATAGCTACTTCAAATAAATTACTGATGAAAACGAAAAAAAAAGCAAAACCGTAACTCGGAATAGAAAGAGAACAACTACAAAGGTGCAAAGTGAGCAAAGAGAGAGAGAGAGAGAGAGAGAGAGAGAGAGAGAGAGAGAGAGAGAGAGAGAGAGAGAGAGAGGCAAACCAGGTCACAGTAAGGCGGTAAAACCAAAGAAGGCTGCCACAAAGAAAACGAAGCTAATTAAAAAGTGAAGGAAAAATACCACAACTCGAACAGAAATCACGAGACGAAAAACATGAAAAAGACATAAAAAAATACGGAGCGAGGATATAAAAATGAAGTATTTATAATTAAGAGATTGCGGAAAAAAATCTAAGCTGGAAGAAAGCAGAAAATATGAGCCTTTATGAATATTTGAAGAGAGAGAGAGAGAGAGAGAGAGAGAGAGAGAGAGAGAGAGAGAGAAATAAGCAGTATCAGGTCCAGTAAGTCTCCAGTGAACCAAAACGCCACGAACCAAACTAATTATTTGTAAGTGAAACAGAATTACTGAGAGAGAGAGAGAGAGAGAGAGAGAGAGAGAGAGAGAGAGAGAGATATGTGTGTGTGTGTGTGTGTGTGTGTGTGTGTGTGTGTGTGTGTGTGTGTGTGTGTGTGTGTGTGTGTAAGTTTGGTTGAAAGAAAATGGAAAATCTTTGAAGGAAAACCAGAAATGAAAACGAGAAATCCGTAAATGATAATCTTCCGGGTGATAACTGGACTTCACTCGCAGCCTCAGAAATGACCCCTCTCTCTCTCTCTCTCTCTCTCTCTCTCTCTCTCTCTCTCTGACACGCTCCGGCAATCCAACCTGAAGGAGGAGCCGAAGGAGTTGCGGGGAAGATGAATGGTCTGGGTATCTTAAGGAGTGGTCCTCTGGGAAGCTGGGGAGGAGATGGGGAGGAAAATAACCTGTCACTAGCGGTCAAGTTTGCGGGCGTAGTAATAAGAGGATTGGGGGCTTCAGTAACACGGAGGGTAATGCATCGCTGAGAGGTGGTTGGTCACACGTCACGCCCTTTAACCCCTGGGAGCGAGGAAGGAGAGGGAAGGAAGCAGAGGTAGTGGTTCCTGGGAAGAATATGCAAGGTTGGTATGGAAGGAAGTGGTGGCTGGGCAGGGTTCTGGGTGAGGTAAGGAGCTGTAGCACTGAGAAATGAAAGACCAGGAAAGGGTGAAATGCAACATGCGAGTTATAGGTAGAAGAAAGCGAGGAAAATGTTGAATTATAAGGGAGTGTGTGAGGTGCAGGAGAGAAATCTGGTTGTGGTTCGAAATAAGAAGGCGTGGGATGGAAAGGAATAGAGAGTGTAAGGAGATGGATGAAGGGGGAAAGATAGAGGAAGGTTTTGATGGAGCGAGCTAAGGAATGGAATGAAATGGAAAGTAGCTAAGGATGGAAAAATAAAGGTATAATGAGATAAAGAATGAAGAAAGTGAGAAAATATAATGAAGGGAAATGAGAAAAAAAATAATGAAGGGAAATAATGATGATTACAGTACTAAGATAACATAGAAACCATCGCAGTTTGTAAGGAAAAAATGGAAAAAGAAAAGTGTATCGAAAAAAACTAATGAAGGAAAATAAAGCAAGAATACTACAATTCTGAAACAACATAAAAGAATCACACTTTGTAAGGAAAGTGCGGTTTAAATGTAACTGAAGAAGGCGCAAGCTGCCGGCCCTGGTAGTGACGGCCTGCACCCACCACCACCACCACCACTGCAGCCTTTCTTGCACCTCCCTCCCCCGCGTCAGCCATTTTTGCCGTGTTTACCTATCGTTAGGTGGGAGAGAGAGCCGCTCGTTAGCCCTGGTTGGTGTATTTGGCAACAGTTACACACACGCCAATATCTCTCTCCGCGTGGAAGTAATTAACGCAAGGGAATCAATCACCGGAGGGACGCGGCGCGGGATGGCGGCGCTAACCCAATCGCAGCGCCAAAATTTATACGCGATAATTGTCTGAAAAAAAAACTACTAAAAAATAATTTCATGCATCCGAGGCGTCCGCTTGGCTTTGAGTCCCCAGGAGCGACTCACAAAGCAGCCCTCAGAGATTCATTAACGTACTGCGCCCGATGAGATAATTCTTGACATTTCAGCAGTGTTTTTATGTACACCACCCACCGCACCCCTGCCGCGTCTCTCCGGCAGGGGTGATGGCCAGGCAGGGCTACCAACACTACCAACAGTACCGTCACCACTGCCACGCCAGACAAGCGGAGCGTTTGCCATAAATTCACAATCGGCAATTAATCTCGCCATGCTCGCCATAACTCGGCCGCGACACGCCCGCCGGAGGTGTGACCACAAGGGAAAATTAATCGCTACCAGATACCCATCGTATAAATCTTAACACCAACAAGGAGATGCAAATGGCGTACACTGGAAATTTTAATCGCGGGTGAGGATGGCCGCCGCGGAGCACGGTTGGCCCCCCTGGCAGCGAGGACAGTCTTGAGTTATGAGCGAACCCATACCTCACGCCGCCGCCAAATTTATCGCTCCTAATCCCAGTCATCCCGCCCCGCCGCCACCCTCGCCGCAATAAAACACCAAGCACTATCAACGCGCCGAACAGCCGCCATGAGGACCAATTATATGGCTTTACCGCACGCACCGCGCCGCGCCGCCCCACATCACCCAGTCCACGTGACGCCAGGTGACGGGGCCGCCCCCTGGGGAGAGAGGTCGTGTTCTCATTAAAGACACCTGTGGGATGCTTACCTGCCCTTTTATATAAATCTAATTGGCCTCCAAGATAGAAGTCTCATTCGTCTTCGAGTTTCTGAGCCTGTTCGAACCCGACTCGAGATAATGGAACAGCGGAGACTGATACGCGCGTCCTGCCCTCTGGCGGCGGCGAGGCTTTCACTGCGAGCATCACTGGGAGTCTGTGGGACGGACACAAAGCTCTCCGAAGCCCCGAACACCAGCGGGTAAGGATTCGGACTCAGTATCGAACCACAACCCAGGGGGATTTAACACGAGGGGGGATTCAACACGCAATCGGATCGTCCCTCGTCTGCTGCAGTGATGGGGAGATAAAGCGGATCTATAAAATAAAAGAAAAGTAATTAAATTTTGTTTGTCCCCCAACGAAAACAAAAACAAGGGAAGCACATACCTCAGGAACAAAGAACCGGTGTACTAATTAACAGGTAATCAGCGGCCGGCCCTCACCTGTCCGTGTTACAAGCCGGGGCACGGTGACGCAGCGATGACGTAATGAGATTTGGTACGTCACTCTTCCCACGATTATCAAAGCAGGAGGAGGAAGAAGATGAGGAGGTAGAGGAGGAAGAGGAAGAGCAAGAGGAAGAGGAGGAAGACGCAGGGAGGAAATGATGCAGTAAAGGGACAAGAAGGTACTGCAGACCCATCCATCTCTGTCAGTGTAGCAAACTTGGGATGAAAACACTCATTCCTCCGTCATGCAAATTAGTGTTTTTCTTCCTCTTACTTTCTTCTTAGCGGTGTTGCGTCGTCGGCAAAGTTACGTGTGATTGATGCGGGACGACGATGATGCAACTTTCCCTCCTGTGATCCATCAAGAGGAGGAGGGAGGGAAGGAGGGGTAAGACGAAAGGGAGAAGGTATGAAGGAAGGGACAGATGGTCGAGAAGGAGAAGGGAAGGGGAAAGTGGGTAAGAGGAGACGGATGGGAGGAGAGGGAAGGTAGGAAGAGGGAGGAGGGAAATGGAGGGAGGGAGATTCAACAATTAATCACTGTAGATTAAAAGTTGTTCCGGCCACGAGCCAAGATGAAGGGCGTGGGAGGGAGGGAGAGGGAAAGGGAGGCGAGGAGGGAGAGATGGAGAGGCAGAGAGATGGATGGCTCGTGTCTGGCCATATAATACACAAGACCTTGGCCACAATTTCAATCTTGGCCACACCACAAACACACCTTCCTGGCACAGTCTTGTCCTCTCTCACGTGACACATACCTACGCTTTCACTCATCACTAATTATGAAGCACCACGGTCACACAACCAGAATACTACAAAAAACAAAAGTGAAGCAAAAAAATATTAAAAAACCTCTTAAAATATCCTATAAAAGAATCTTTAATCTACAAAAATCTTCAATCAGAGAAAACAAGAGAAGCATTGCCTTATCTAAAGTGATACATGAAAAATACAGAAAAAATAACCAATCTAAAGGAAAACAGTGAATTTCCATCATTTTTGGGGTAATTTCTATAGGCAGTTTTCTTCCAGAAGTGTTTTGTTACAAGAATATTTTCCCTCAAACTTTATTTTTCGTCATTTAGTTCCATATATTTCTTATGTTTCTCAAGGAAGCTTTAAATTGTTGTGGTACAGAGTTTACACACACACACACACACACACACACACACACACACACACACACACACACACACACAACACCCCACCAACACCACGCCCACACCCTACGAACACCGCATTTCCAGTCACCACGCATTGCACAATCCAAACACAGCCTCGCCACACTATCAGATGCCCAGCGCGGCCACACCTTCTACTTACACTACTTCTGCGTGATGCATCTGGTGGGGCGGTGGTACTTTGGGGAGCTGCTGCCGTTTTAATGATGGCTTTTGCACACTGGCGTTTTGTACTTTTTATTCCTATTTTTTTTTTCCTTCTCTTTGTTTTGTGCGTTACCGATCTAAAGAATGTATCTGAATAGTAGTTCGTAGCTTTCTCTTTCTCTTTCTCTGCTCTCTGCTCTTTCTGCTCTCTCTCTCTCTCTCTCTCTCACAAAATTACAGAGGTGAGCCGTGAGTAGCGAGGTAACCATCTCATACCTGGCGAACAACTAATTTGTATAATTCAGGTAACGGACGGGACCGGGGTGACGCATCGCCCAGGTAATTAATTTAATCAGGTGTCTCTTTTTTTGCCTCGGTACGTCTCAGGTAAATTTTCTCTCCACCTTACCTTACCTGCGCCTTACTAAGAAGAGCACGGGAGGAGGTGACTTGTCGGGGTGAAAGGGAGACCGGAGGGAAAGATACAGAAGGAAAAAAAAAAAAAAGGAAACAGGTAGAAATGAAAGAGGGCGTAGAGTAATTGTGGATAAATGAGAGAAAGAAGAAAATGGGAAGAAATTAAAGATACCATGTAGGGAAGAGAAAGAGAAAGATAGAGACATGAAAAGAAAAAAAACAGGTAAAAATGGAGGAAGAGAGAGTAGAGTAATGATGGATGAATGAGATAAAGAAAGAAATGGGATCAAACTAGAAATAACATGTGGAAAGAAGGAAGAGAAAGATAGAGAAATGAAAAAAAGGGAAACAGAAACTTATGGAAGAGGAGAAGAGAGAGTAATGATAGACAAATGAGAGAAATAAGGAAACGGTAACAAATAGAGGAGTCATGATAGACGAATGAGGTAAAGGAAAGGAGACACAGATGACACAGAGGGGAGGAGGAGAATGTATGAGATAAAGGGAAGGGGAGAAGAAACAGATGAGGGGAAGGGAAGGGATGAGAGGATTATGATGAATGGAAAGGGATGTGCTGATGATCACGAGGAGATAAAAGGGGAAGAGAGAGAGAGAGAGAGAGAGAGAGAGAGAGAGAGAGAGAGAGAGAGAGAGAGAGAGAGAGAGAGAGAGAGAGAGAGAGAGAGAGAGAGAGAGAGAGAGAGAGAGAGAGAGAGAGAGAGAGAGAGAGAGAGAGAGAGAGAGAGAGAGAGAGAGAGAGAGAGAGAGAGAGATTAAGAGGAATAAGCTAAAGAAGACTGAAAGAGAGACTAACAAATCCTTCTTTTAATCCGGAACTGAACTTGATTCCCTTAAAAACACACGAAAGGAAATAGAAAAGGAAGACGAAAAGTAGAGAAAACGAATTATGAACCAAAGGAGAGAGAAAAAGAGAGATAAAAGAACAACTACACAAAAATGTTTCATATAAAAACAACAAAACATAATGAAAAATGAACAAATGAAATAACACACAATGAAAATACTTAGTGATAATTCAACAAAGGTCATGGGAGGGGAGGGGAGGGGAGGAGGGGAAAGGGGTAGTAGTGACTTTAGGCCTGTCAAGGATAAAACACGAAAATACTTAAGCCTATGAACATATTTTCTGAGTTCAGAGAGAGAGAGAGAGAGAGAGAGAGAGAGAGAGAGAGAGGAATGGATAAATCTATGCGTGAAATCCTTTTAACACGTAACTCTCTCTCTCTCTCTCTCTCTCTCTCTCTCTCTCTCTCTCTCTCATTAACATCTTCATTGTGACGTCATGAGAGTCCCATATCTCACCTGCCTCTGTCTATTAATCATGTTCCTCCCGCCCATTGTTACCTGGTCTCCCTCTCTCTCCCTCACCTGGTCTTTCTTCACCATTATCTCTCTCCTTCATCGCATATTTAGTAGGATGAAGTTTGATCCACCAGCAGTACACTTCTCTCTCTCTCTCTCTCTCTCTCTCTTATTCTCTTATTTTTCCCTCTGTCGTTCATATTATCTCGAGGATTGAATTGATCTCGTAGGCATCTCTCTCTCTCTCTCTCTCTCTCTCTCTCTCTCTCTCTCTCTCTCTCTCTCTCTCTCTCTCTCTCTCTCTCTCTCTCTCTCTCTCTCTCTCTCTCTCTCTCTCTCTCTCTCTCTCTCTCTCTCTCTCTCTCTCTCTCTCTCTCTCTCTCTCTCTCTCTCTCTCTCTCTCTCTCTCTCTCTCTCTCTCTCTCTCTCTCTCTCTCTCTCTCTCTCTCTCTCTCTCACACACACATCCATCTTACGAGTTCGCAAAAAGCTAAAAGAAGAGACGAGTTAGAGGAAGAGGAAGAGGAAGAGGAGGAGGAGGAAGAGGAGAAAGAGGAGGAAGAGGAGAAGGAGGAGGAGGAGGAGGAGGAAGAGCAACGGTTCCCCTAACACCCAGATACTCGTTAGCCAAAACAAGAGAAGAGAGAAAAAAAATGGAACTCAGAACCAAACCGAGTGAATCTTGCTCAACGATTTTGGGGAGGAGGAGGAGGAGGAGGAGGAGGAGGAGGAGGAGGAGGAGGAGGAGGAGGAGGAGGAGGAGGTAGGAGGGCAATACCAAGGGAATAGGTGTGTGGATAGGAGAGGAAGAGAAGGGAAGGGGAAGAAATAAAGAGAAGGATGAGGATGGAGGAATAAAAGGAAGAGAAGGATTTTGTGACTAGCAGAAGAAGCAGGGGTCAAGGAGGCGCTGGAGGGGTCAGCTTGGGGGTGTGGGGGTGATAAGGGGTGAGGGTTTGGGGGCGTGGTGGGGATCGTTGGGCCAGAGTATGGAATGAAAAAAAAATAAGGGGAGTGAAGGTACGGTGGAAACGTTTTCATTTCACCTGCCATGACCGGCCGCTGTGTGTGTGTGTGTGTGTGTGTGTGTGTGTGTGTGTGTGTGTGTGTGTGTGTGTGTGTCAGTGGACTATGTAGAGCAGTAATTACTCGCATCTACTCTCTCTCTCTCTCTCTCTCTCTCTCTCTCTCTCTCTCTCTCTCTCTCTCTCTCTCTCTCTCTCTCTCTCTCTCTCTCCATCAGGCAGGCAGGATAAGTAAGTCGAGGTAATCACCACCGCCGCCTGACGCGCCTATACTCAACTTCCTTCGTCACCACCCCACTCTCTGCAACCCATCCCCTCTCAGACTCCCCCCTTTCCCCCCTCCCAATCACTATTACTACCTTGTGTTGCAATTATTTTACTCGTATGGGAATTACTATTATGTTATTCCAGGTGGGTGAAAACTTTTAGCGTGTGATTGACTGTCTGGTTAGAGGGACGGGCGGAAGGTGGGCAGGTGTCAAGGTAACTAATCTAGTGGGCAGTGTCACGTACTGGATGATTCTGAGGTTGTTTTTATGCAAGAGGATGGATGGATTTTAGTTTAGGCGCCGCAATAGCAAGGGTCATCTGGCGCCGCTACAATATGTTTATTAAAACCATATCGTTTATTTAAAAAAACAACTAAAAACAATTAAAACCAATGAAATTAAAAGCAACTAAAAATACTAGAAATACAATAAAATTAAATAGAACATTAAGATAGTTATAACAAAATATAATTCACAGATTGGGAGGAGACCAGCTTCTCCCAAGTACGCAAAAAATTATGCAAGAGGAAAACCAGACAAGGACAACAAAAGATTAAAAAAGGCCAACTAGAAATGCCAGTTCCCTTAAAGATTAGTGAAGAATTAGCCAAAAGTCAGCGACAAATGTCTTGAAAACTTATTACGGAGAAACGATGAGGTGGGAGTGACTAAGGAAAAACATCAAAGGAGGAATGACTACTAGAGAATTTTGCCAATCATAACACACCACCACCACACCACCATCTTCTCTTTCTCCTCCTTTTAACGCCTCCCGCAGGACTTTCCATGAGTCACGACACACTCACCTCCTTCCTGGACAGCCGAAGTGTTCCGGAAACCTCAGATATCACTAAAAAGAAGCACATTAATAAAGTAAACAACACAAAATTCCCGCGCAAACACCACCGCCGCCCCTGCCCTCTATCGGGACCCCGCTCAGATAGAAAGTTGCTATTCGGAAACGCTTTGCTCTCTCACTAATACTATTTTGAAAGGCCCCATACGATTAGCTACGTTCTCAAGAGTGTTTCTTCTGTTTACGACCCAGAAATATTGTTAATCAGTCATCAGAGTGGGATCAGAATAGCTAGGTGCTTATGATTTAGGCTCGTATCCTCAAACCCTTCTGTACTTCACCTTCACTATTTCAAAAGACTTTATTTAATTTACACGAGTTCTTTTAAGGTTTTTTTTACGGTTCTATAGGCAGATTGACAAGATTTCTACATTACTGAAGGAGAAACACTCTTGAAAACCCCGCTAATCATCTCTGTGGACCTGAAAATTACTCGTACTGAGAAAGCTAATCTTTTCTAAATGCAGAGGTTTTGACTACAGTTTTCAGCATTTTGTCACGTTCACGGTCGACAGGGATATGAAAACCTCTCTCTTTTACTCATACTGTCATTCTTTATCCTGATTAATCACAAAAGTTTAAGCCCTTCAATACCTAGACATATCTTTACCTTGAGGTTTGTGTAGAATTAGACGATTTTATTGGCATTAGGAAGGGTCTAAAGAGGTCAGAAGATAAATGGCCACAGTTTTCACTATTTTAATCACCCACATAAGTTTCTGAAGCTGTATAAAATCACCAAAGAGTAAGCAGAATGAAAATAGACACGCGTCATAGTACTGAAGGGGTTAGACAACTGTGTGTTCTTTTAAGTGGATTTCGAGATAAGATGGAATAACAACACTACATTTTATCCTACACTTGGATACGCGTATAGGTCCGTGCGGGGTTGCCATTCATTAATCCAATACAAAGAAGAAAGTAATAGCAGAGGAAATAAAAAAACGAAAACAGAACCAGGAAAAGAAAAAAAGGAGAAAATATTTGACATAATGACAGCATCTCGATAATACCAATCAATCATGCTCTCTCTCTCTCTCTCTCTCTCTCTGGGAAGTGCGCCAGTGATGGTGGTGGTGGTGGTGGTGGTGGTCCTCTCTTACATCTTTATCTCACACTTGTCTTCACCCACACCCCGTTTTCTATGTAATTTGGCCTGAAGTCACCGCGTCCTTTTCTCACGTTTTCTTAATCTCGCTCCTTAACCCTCACCTCAGCCCCGCCCCGTCCCGCCCCGCCCCGCCCTCCTCCCCGCCCCGCCTCGCTTGTATGTCTCGGTATTTGTGTTATTCCAAAGCCGCCCCGACTCGCACATTCCTCCTTTTATGTGTCTTTAATGCTGTGAGCGCCAGTACCAACTACTGTCACCCATTCCTCGTGTTTATGGCTTTGTTATCTGCGTGTGTGGGGCGCCTTCTCCTGACCTGCCTCTCTCTCTCTCTCTCTCTCTTGGGCACATAGATACATTTACACATATACATTCTTTCCTTCTTTCCTTCCTTCCTTGCCAAACATAACTTTCGATTCTCTCTCTCTCTCTCTCTCTCTCTCTCTCTCTCTCTCAAGGAATTCAGGTTAATAGTAAGCAAGAATGAATCGGGCCTTGTTCTTTCGGCTTCGCGTTATGGAGATGTCGCCCAAATTTAAGTGACTCTCTCTCTCTCTCTCTCTCTCTCTCTCTCTCTCTCTCTCTCTCTCTCTCTTCGATTTGACACTTTAGGAATGACTGGGAGATTGAGTGAAGGAGGCAATTGATGTGATGTGTGGTCTGACTCTCTCTCTCTCTCTCTCTCTCTCTCTCTCTCTCTCTCTCTCTTTCATACTGTAATTACCCTGCCATACAGAAATGATTGCCTTGCCTTATCTAGTGTTCTTTGTTCACATAACACGCCTGAGACACTCGTATATTTATTGCTGTTCAGGGTTGCCAGCTGCGTGAGATTGCCTTACTGACTGACTGACTGACCTTGCTGCATTGACTGACTGACTTACTGATTGCTTCCTCGCTTCACTGGCTGATTGAATGTAAGAAAATTAGGGAAGCTACAAGAAGTCATCAGGTTTGTGTTCAGTTAACGAGGAGATAACGAGAAACAGAAGATGTACTTGCTGCTACTACGCATAAATTTCAAGGGAACATCTGTGGAAGTCCTAAAGTTAATCATTCATTGTAACTTCCACTACAGGCAAGCAGGCAGTGGGGAGTGGTTTGCAAGATGCGCCACGTCTATATTTTTGCGTGTGATGAAACTCCGTAGTCTTAAACATATGGGTGATGTGATTCTGCTATTTTCGCCAGCATATCGTGGGAGTTATTCGGGTTTTCAGACGTTATTTCACGAGACTCTAAGGAAAAATTTCGAGTTACGGTCACGAAACTCTTAAGAATACAGCGTTTCATCATTTAATCAATATACGAACAGTGCGAAAAAAATGAATAACAACTACATTTCATCACTGCTTAAAACATATCTCCCCAACGGCTTTCGTCAACCAACAAGCCAACGAAACAGAACAGAGCTTTGTCACCTCTACATTAACAAACAGACGCCACTGCACTATTAACACCTCGCCGCAGCCCAGACGTTCGTTCTATCCAAACTATGCAGGTAATTTTCTTTTATCACACTTTATATAAGGAATCCAGCACGGGCTATTTTCTCATCAGTAATAGGTGGTTTAGCAGTCATTAAGGCGTGAGGTGAATAGATAATGCAACACTGGCTTCGGGCAACACTCGTCAGTCTACCGTAATAAAAAAAACTCGCCTGTCAATCACCTGACAAATTCACACTAAAACCTTTGCTGAGCGCGCATCCTGAGGGCCGCGGGGAGCCTGGGTTGCCGCACCGCTGGACGCCGCCTTGCCTACCCCGCCTTGCCTTGTCTGCCTTGCATGCCTTATACGTCTCCTTGTACAACTCTTGGAAACCCGCGAGGTGTTGGAACGACAGGCGTACTTCTATTTACACTCATCACTATGATTTTCTGCAACCAATTCTTTCGGATTTTCCTGGTTTTACTATCTTTTTATCGACTTGTTTGTGTTTAGTTGTAGTTTGTTTATTTTTAACCCCTTCAGTACCATGCCGCGTTTTCATATTTATTCTGATTATCATGTAGCGATTTTATATAGCTTATCAACTTATTTGGGGGGGTGATTAAAATAGTAGACTCCAGCCATTAATCTTCTGAACTCCATAGACCCTTCCTAAAGCAAATAAAATCGTCTAAAAATTACCAAAAATCATGGTAAAAATGTGTTCCAGTATTGAAGGAATTAACTTGTGAGGTGTTAGCAGGTAAGACTACTTTTTTACTTCGACATCACTACTTTTCTACTCTTATTCAGACTCATCAATAGTATGTACACTCTTACTTAAGCTCACCACGGCTATTTAGACTTTTATTTACTCTCCTTCCTACACAGCTAAGGGGAAATAGATGCAATCACAATGAACAAAGCCAATGGAAGATAGACTAAGAAAAACTGACTTCACTGATTACAAAATGAATGTGATGCACTTCAGGAAGCAGAGCAAATGCTACGAATGTGCCTGACAGACTGATTAGCGAGGGAAAAATAAAAGATTAATTAGCAACACAAGAAAAAAAGAACACAAAGTCAGCCAATGACGAAATACAGCTTAAATGTTACCTTCGTGTCCCTAGATGATTGCATGACGTGTGTGTGTGTGTGTGTGTGTGTGTGTGTGTCTGCTTTAATCACTCTGATATAAGACAATTATCACCACCACTTGCAATACGTGAAGTCTTTTTAGAGAATGAGACTAACACGTGCGCCGTTTATATTATGTATCTCAAATCTAAACAGACGACAAGACAAGCGCACAAGAGCAACACTGATAAACACAAACAGGTTGGAGGAGAACTGGGAATAAAAATAAAAAGGTAAAATAAATAGTGAAGCAAGGGCGGGGGTTGTACGAGCTGCAAAAACAAATACCACCACCTGACGCACGAAAACAAACACACATAAAAACTGTAATAACAAAAGAGGGGGAAATAAGACACTACACATTGAATAAAGAGGAAAAACACCAATAAATAACAAACACACATGGGAAAAAAAAAATAAATAAATGAATCAGGTATACTTGAGTTACCAAAACCTCTTCCTTCCTTGCCTCTTCTTCTTCCTCCTCTTCCTCCTCGACTTTCACAAACACACCATTTCTTAGCCTTTCTTTTACGAGAGCTTGGCGAATTCTTACCATGTTTCCTCACACACCTGCCCGCCATCCCTCCGTTTTTACCTGCGCCGTGAGACTCGGTGCTCAAAACCTCAACCCTGGCTAGAATTTATATTAAAGGGAAGAGTAAACAGTGCGAGGGGAAAGGGAAGGAAAACGGAGAAAGGGAAGGGGAAGAAGGGAGGTTGTCAAGTAAATCATACAGAGAGAGAGAGAGAGAGAGACTATGGAGCGCTAACACTTCAAACAATATAAAGAATAAATATGAAAACAAGAACACAAAGAAAGAAAAAAAGCGGAAAAAATAGAAAGAGATGGCAGTAGAAAATAATATAGACAAATACAAAAGAATGAAAAGAAAACGGAAAATCTAAACACAAAACAACTTAAAACAACCTCCCATTTACCTACCTCATATTCTACCATACCTTAAGCACACCTGTGATGAGACAAACACACAGACACACAAAGACACACACACACACACCCGGAACAGCGTCTCCTTTTCCCTTTCCTGCCTCTGATGATAAAAATAATGAAAGTTCCGCTCAAATGAAAGGGAAAACTAATACAAAACGTTGCTCTCTGAAATACATGTTCCCTTCAGGCGATTTCTACTCCTCCTGTTATCATTGAATTGCCAGCCTGTTCTTATTTGCAGGTAATTTCATCTCTCGTCCTTAATTTGAGGTGCAGAGAGGAAACCAAGTGGGAAAGAAGGTTACGAAGGTGAAGAAAGAATAGGAGAGGTGGAAGGAATGCAAACTAGAGAATAGGTTATAGAGGAAAGATAGATAAAACAAGGAAAAAAATTGAGAAAATACAGAAGGGAATAGAAGTGGAGGCAAGGAGATAAAGGAGAAAGGTAGTGAAGGAAGGAAAGAAATGGGAGTTAGAAATAAGAATGAAGGAAAGATGAAAAGGAAGAGAAGGAAAGGTGCAAGGAATGCAAAACACGTAGAGAAGGAAACAGAAGTGGAAACAAGGAGATAAAGGAGAAAGTATTGAAGGAAAGATAGAAATGAAAGTTAGAAGGAAATAAGAATGAATGAAAAATGGAAAAGAAAGTTGCAAAGTGAAGAAAGAATAAAAAGAGGTGGAAGGAATACAAAATGCAAAGGAAATGGAAGTAAAGACAAGGAGATACAGGAAGAAGGTATTGAAGGAAGGAAAGAAATGAAATCAGAAGTATAGAAGAATGAATGAAAGATGGAATAGAAGGAGAAGAGGTAAGAATGCAAAACACGTAAAGAAGGAAATACAAATGGAGATGAAAAATAAAACAGATAGATAAGCGAAAGAGACAAAAAACGATGGAAAAATGGGAAAAGGAAAATACGAAAAGAAAGAGAAGAAAAGAAGGTTGTAAATAACGAAAAGGAAAAAGAAAGAGAGGACATACGAAAGAAACAGTGGAAATAATAAAAAGAAGAAAAACTTGAGACGAAGAGCAAAAAAAAGGTAAACAAAGAAGAAAAGAAAGGAGAAACAAAACGACAATAAATGATATGAAGCAAATCAGGAAAAGGAAGAGAGCAAAAAGGAAAATGAGACGAAAGAATGTAAAAACGTGTAGGAAGAAAATAAAATAAGGAAAAAAAGACAAAAGGAGAGATAAATATAGGAAAGAAGACGAAGGAAAGAAGCAAATGATGACAGAAAGAAAGAGACGAGGAATGACAAGGAAATGAAGAATGAAAGGGAAAAAAAGCGAATGGAGAGAGAGGAAGAGAGAGAGAGAGAGAGAGAGAGAGAGAGAGAGAGAGAGAGAGAGAGAGAGAGAGAGAGAGAGAGAGAGAGAGAGAGAGAGAGAGAGAGAGAGAGAGAGAGATGAAAGGAACGCGAGGAGGAAAGGAGATTCGGTCATGTCATCTATTGTTTACACTCCAGCAGAGGGAATCCAATCTGTCACGAGGGCAGGTTTGTGGATTCCAATGCTATTTAAAGAGGATCAGCGAGATTACTACTACTATTAATACTATTACTACTACCATTATTATCACTACTACTACTACTACTACTACTACTACTACTACTACTACTACTACTACTACTACTACTACTACTACTACTACTACTACTACTACTACTACTACTACTACTACACGACGAAAGAAAACACAAAAATACATTAATAACAAAACGAAAAGATCAAACAGACCCAAACAAAAAATCACGATAAAAAAAAAAAAATAGAAAATAAATAAAACAGGAAGAAATAAGAAGAAAATAAGCAAAACAAAACAGAAGCTAAAAATAAAACACATGTAACTCCCTCCGCGTGGAAAAACAAACATGGCCGCCGTACCCAGAATGCAACGGGGCCAATATTCAAGTGACGACATGATGGAAACACGAAACGAGACGAGTGAGGAGGAAAGAGAGAGAGAGGAAAGAAGAAAAGACGAAGGAGAGAAAAGAAAGGAGGAGGAAGGGGAAAATGAAGGGACAAGAGATGGAAGAATAGTCAATGAAGGAAGGAAAAACAGAAATAAGAGAAAGACGAAGAAGAGAAGAGGGTGGAATGAGAGAGAGTCCCTTTTCCATCTTAGTCTCAGCAAAAGGAAAAAACGAAGAAAGGGACGATATGGAAGAAAAAGCAAAGATCGAAGGAAAACCAGAAATGAGAGAGGAACGAAGAAGAGAAGAGGGAGAAACGAGAGAGGGTACCTCTTCCATTTTAGACTCAGCAAAAGGAGAGAGAAAAAAACAAGAAAGGAACAAGAGATGGAAGAAAAGACAAAGAGGGAAGGAAAACCAGAAACGAGAGAGGAACAAAGAAGAGAAGAGGGAGAAACGAGAGAGAGAGAGAGAGTGCCTTTCCCGTCTTAGCCTCAGCGAATGGAGAGGAAAAAACCCGCCATAAGCTTGACATGAAAGAGAAGGTTTGAGTGGCAGACAAATGACTCTCGTGACGGCGAAGACACAGCGACAGACAGTAATTCCTTGGAGGGAGAAATGCTCGTCTATTTGTCTTGCATGGAGGCCAGAAGTGGAGGCTTTGTGTGGCGGGCCGTGCTGGTAATGGGGAAATAAAGGTGGAAATAATGAATCGTTCAGACCAAACAGACTGGAAAATGAGAATACGCAAGGAGAGAAAACACAATAATGAGGTGTGGTTATGTTAGTAATAATAGTAACGATGAAAGGAAAGAAATATTTTGTTGAGATAGAGTGGAGTGAAACAGGAAGATGTAGAGAGAGAGAGAGAGAGAGAGAGAGAGAGAGAGAGAGAGAGAGAGAGAGAGAGAGAGAGAGAGAGAGAGAGAGAGAGAGAGAGACTAATAGTGAATGAGACACAAGAAGTATCAAACCCCGAAATGAAACAGGATGAATAATGAAGTAAACGTGACATGAATGAATAAAGACGAAAATAATGAAAAAAAAAAGTGAATATGAAGAAATGAGAAAATAACACCAAATAAAAAAGAGGAAAATATAGAAAAAGTAGACAAATAAGAGGCAAACAGTTGAATGAGTGAAGAGGAAGAGAAACAAGAGAATAAGAATCAAAATTATGAGTTTCTTGGTGCCAGGGAGTCTGTCGGTGGGAGGGGGGGTAGACTGGGAGGGAGTGAAGTACAGAAGGCAGGCTGGCGGGCAGGCTGGCAATAATTTGATTACCTCGTCAGTGAAGGGAAGGAAATTCAATGCGTTATGGCCCATTATGCCTTGTTGTCGTTGGGCTTAGCGGGGAGAGCTGCTAAGAGAGAGAGAGAGAGAGAGAGAGAGGCGTACCATTGCTCTACTAAAAACCAGCTGACAGAAACCAATGAAGGATCTCTCTCTCTCTCTCTCTCTCTCTCTCTCTCTCTCTCTCTCTCTCTCTCTCTCATTTCTAGCATCCCTTCTTAGCTGTTCCCTTCTTGCTTCTATTTCTTCTTTCCCCTTTGTTTGTGTTCAGTTTCCTTTGTTTGTCTCTCTCATTATTTCATTTTTATGCACAATTATCATCATCTCCTCCTCCTCTTTCTCCTCTTCCTTCTCGTCTTCCTTGTCTCTTTCTGTTCCCTGTCATTCGTTGTCTCATTAAAATCTACTCCTATTCTATCTTTTTTCCTATTCCCTTCCGTTCCTCCTTCTATCCACTCCCTCTTCATCATTATCATTCGTTCCTTCGCCTCTCCTCCATTCGCCTTAAAAGTTTGCGTAACGATAACAAACTAAAATGTGTAGAAATTAATAAAAATAAAGGCGGAACAAGGACAGTCAAGTGAAGGGAATAATAAAGCACTGTCTCCTTCATTTCTACACAACGAGACGGAGGAATAAAGACGTTAGACTATATATAATGAAATGAAAGACAAATACATTGAACATACGGGAGAACAAGGAGGAGAAAAGATTATATTCACACAGGCGATGAGTGAAGTAATATAAATGTGATGTTGATGAAAGATATGGACGTAAAGTTTATGTAAGGTAATGAAAAACACTGAAAAAAAAATCCAGCATGTTTAATTAACGAATGTGATGTGAAATAAACGCGAAATGTATTGAAGAATTGAGGGAAAAAACAGAAAACCATCAAAATATTTAGTGAAATGCGAAAATATGTAAGAAAAATGGATAGATAAATGATAACACACAAATAAGATAAAGATTGAAAGTAAAAAAAATAGAAGAAAGGAAGAGTTAAAAAATGGAAAAAAGGAGCAGAGAGAGAGAAAGAGAGAGAGAAAAAAAGAGATACAGAAAGACAGATACACACAGAGAAAGAAAGAGATTTACAAACAAGGGACGAACTAAAAATAGAAAAAAAAAAAAATAGACAGAATAGAGAAATAAATGAAAAGCAAGAAAAATATAAAACCATCTCGATATTTAACTCCAAAAAAGGATGCAGCTCACCTTCCGCGGCTTAATGATCACGCCTCACCTGCACAAAACTGATTAATTAGCGCCAGGTGAAAAACTCTCTATCAAGTCTTCTCCTTCGTCAGGCAGCTCGTGGCTTCTTGCGGCGCCACTGAAGGAAGGCCTGCATTAAATCTCAGTGTTCCAATCTTCCTTGTGTTGCTTTCGTCTCAAGTTTAATTCGTCTCTAGTGTCCCTCTTTTATCTTCGTCTCTGTCCTCCTCCTCCTCCTCCTCTTCTTCTTCTCCTTCTTCTTCTTCTTCTTCTTCTTCTTCTTCCTCCTTCTATTTCCTTTGCCCAAATCACTGTTCTCTTCAACTCTTCCTGTTTATTTTCTTTTTCTCCTTCTCCTTTTTTTTTGTTTTCCTCTCCTACTTCATCTTCTTCCTCTTACTACTAATGCTATTCTTCCTCCTTCTTCTCCTCCTCCTCTTTCTCCTCTTCCTCCTTCTCCTACTACTACTACTACTACTACTACTACTACTACTACTACTACTACTACTACTACTACTACTACTACTACTACTACTACTTCTACTATTTCATCAGACTTCCTCTTCTCTCCTGTTGCTTCTCCCTTTTCCTCCTTTTCATTTATTTTCCTCCAATTCGTGTTGTATTCTCTCTCTCTCTCTCTCTCTCTCTCTCTCTCTCTCTCTGCTGACGGTAAGAGATAGATTGAGACAGATTGCAGACTTCGGTAAGCTTGCAGAACCCTAGAGAGCAGTGGATATTCTCTCTCTCTCTCTCTCTCTCTCTCTCTCTCTCTCTCTCTCTCTCTCTCTCTCTCTCTCTCTCTCTCTCTCTCTCTCTCTCTCTCTCTCTCTCTCTCTCTCTCTCTCTCTCTCTCTCTGTATATTTACAAGTTTTAATGAGAGTTTTTTTTCAGGCTCACCATGTTTTTATGACGGTGTGTGTGTGTGTGTGTGTGTGTGTGTGTGTGTGTGTGTGTGTGTGTGTGTGTGTGTGTGTGTGTGTGTGTGTGTGTGTGTGTGTGTGTGTGTGTGTGTGTGTGTGTGTGTGTGTGGCGTGTTAAAATTACATCCATTTGATCCACGTTCATTACTTCGGCAGATTTATTAACTTTCCAACCTTGTGCGCGTCAATATGGCTTTGAATTTTTATTACCAACCCAAAAAAGAGTTAAAAAAAAAAAAATCTCACCAAAAAGCATATGCCTAAAAATTCATGTAGGCCTCAGCTCCCTTCATAATTTCTTGCGTGATACTAATTCCAGGTGTAGCGGGAGGCCATCTCATTAGCATCACCTTCACACCTGCCTTTTTATACCTGGCCAGCCACATGAGCCCCGTCACACCTGCCTTCCTTGATTACTCCGCCAGGCTTGAACACCTGAGAGGAAGGACCTACGTGCTGGGAAGTGTCTGAATCATCTACCTGTTTTAAAAGGGTTGAGTTTCATTTACCTGTGAAAAGATTTTGTTCTATTTTTTTCTATTTTTGTCATTTTTTTTATCATTCTCTTGTGAAATAATGTTCTGTATCTATTTTTGTGCTTTTTTATTTAAGGTATTTTGTCTTTTTTTTTTTTTTTATCTGTTGTGGAATGATGTTTTTTTTCTGTGTTTTGAAGGTTTGATGATTCATTTGCTTTATTTACTTGTTCTATCGTCTTTCTATTCTATTTTTTTTTTTTAGTGTTTCCTCATTTATTCCTTTTTTCCTGTTGGTCTTTTTTCTATATATGTTTTTTTCTAATTTATCTGTTGTGGTTCCTGTTTGTATATTTATCCTTTTTCTTCAATTAATATAATCTAATATATTCTTTTTTTTTTATTTTTTTCGAGTTTATGATTCCAGTTTCTTAGTTTCTCTCTCTCTCTCTCTCTCTCTCTCTCTCTCTCTCTCTCTCTACCCTTCATTTTTCAATCATTCCTCTTCCTTACTTCTTTTTTTTTTTCTCTTTCCTTTCTCCTTACGTGGTATCCCTCATCATTCCTCTCCCTCCTCCATCTTTCCTATTTACTCTCCCTATCTTCCTTCCCTCACTAATTATACCATCGCGTGGCATCCCTTTCACTTACTCCCGCCTCTCATTTTTTTCTCCCCTCCTTGCCTCTCCTACTCTCCCTCTCCCTTTCCCTCGCACACCTGGCGCCACGTAAGCTCAGTGGTAAGATACGGTCTCTTCTTACCTGCCCACGGTGACTTGTCCACCTTAATGAGCCAACGTCACCCTTGCCAACAGGTGTCACTAACTCAGGTGTGTTAAATAGAGGGAGAGATGTTGAAAATACTACTGAGGTTGAGAGAGAGAGAGAGAGAGAGAGAGAGAGAGAGAGAGAGAGAGAGAGAGAGAGAGAGAGAGAGAGAGAGAGAGAGAGAGAGAGAGAGAGAGAGAGAGAGAGAGAGAGAGAGAGAGAGAGAGAGAGAGAGAGAGAGAGAGAGAGAGAGAGAGAGAGAGAGAGAGAGAGAGAGAGAGAGAGAGAGAGAGAGAGAGAGAGAGAGAGAGAGAGTTTAGTATTTCAATGTAGTAGTATGACTAGTAGTAGTAGTAGTAGTAGTAGTAGTAGTACGAGGAGCAGGAGACGGAGAAGGAGGATTAATAACAATAGTAATCATAATAACATTAATAATGATAATAATAATAATAATAATAATAATAATAATAATAATAATAATAATAATAATAATAATAATAATAATAATAATAATAATAATAATAATAATAATGATAATAATGACAATAACAATAATAACAATGCACAGGCGCGGCATATCTTAATTAATTTCACTGGGAAGATTAGGGAAAACAATTATTTTTTAATTAGGTTTTGATTATGATGAGTATCACAACCTCTTCTTAATTAGCGAGAGAGAGAGAGAGAGAGAGAGAGAGAGAGAGAGAGAGAGAGAGAGAGGCAATCACTATGAAACAACCCTCCACATAAACCTGACCTTAATACGATATGCAAAAAACTGATCCAAACTCGACAATCACGAAATCTTTCCTCCTGTGCAATCGCTCGTCCAATCCAGAAAATAAGAAAATAAGAGAAAAAATAGGAGAGAAATACATAAATAGCTGTAAAGACCCACAAAACAACCTAAAAACAGAAGAAACATGTTACAAAAGTAGAAAAACAACTTTAACCAGCAAAAATCTGAAAAAAACAGCCTGAAAGAGGAAAAACATGACAAAACAAGCGAGGAAACAGATTCACTAACCATAATCTATAAAAAAAAACCAAAGAAAATATATAATAAACCCAAAATAGTGACTTTTATAACATTACTGAAGTTAAATTACGTGAATATTAAGGAAATATAACAAAACAGCTGGATAAACACTATAATATGTGAAAGAAACACTAAGAATAACATATTAAAACAAAACAGTGCTTCTTATAACATTACTGGGGTTAAATCACGAAGGAATAAAGGAAATAAGTGAAGGAAGTTGATGGGACAGAAAAGTCAAAGAAAAATGGAAGGAGAAGTCTAAAATCGGAGAGATAAAATGTAAAGGTGCATATGAACTTTGAAAAAATCGCAGGTTCTTGTTCGACATGGCGCCAGCTTGCAGGAAAAGGTCATGAAGGGACTCATTATAACCAAGGTCTCTCTCTCTCTCTCTCTCTCTCTCTCTCTCTCTCTCTCTCTCTGTATCTATCTATCTATCTATCTATCTATCTCTTTCTCTGCACGTAGTTACAAATTTTGCTATGAGAGAGAGAGAGAGAGAGAGAGAGAGAGAAAAAAAAAAAAACTGACTGACTGACACAAAATAAAGAAACTGACATGTGCATAGACAAGGAGAGCGAGCGAGCAGCCGAGAGAGAGAGAGAGAGAGAGAGAGAGAGAGAGAGAGAGAGAGAGAGAGAGAGAGAGAGAGAGAGAGAGAGAGAGAGAGAGAGAGAGAGATAACACACAAAACAACACGCAGCTGCCGAGACACAGTGAGTGGGAGGCAGAGACTGAGACACAACGCGGAGAAAAATTGTCAAAACCAGCGGAATTGAAAATGTCAGAATGGATTACTGGATAAATGATTCAGAAGCTGGGGAATGTCAGGGGGAGGGTAAATACCTCACCAGGCAGGCCAGGGAGTGCTGGTAGACCTGGGAGAGTGGGGAGAGCTGGTAAAGTGGAGAGACCTGGGAGAGCGGAGAGAGTAGGGAGGGAGAGGCAGAAGGACACGGAAGGAGAGACAGGTAGAGAATAGATAGATAGATGCGCAATCAGAGAGAGAGAGAGAGAGAGAGAGAGAGAGAGAGAATGCCATCAAATCACTCTGTACATATGCACAGCTGGCAGTGTAAATAACTTTGCATATTCATACGTACACACACACACACACAGACACACACACACACACACACACACACACACACACACACACACACACACACACACACACACACACACACGCATGAATGTAATGGAGATACTACGAGTAACATCCTCCTCCTCCTCCTCCTCCTCCTCCTCCTCCTCCTCCTCCTCCTCCTCCTCCTCCTCCTCCTACTACTACTCTTCTCACAGGTGAAGCTTGAATATTTACCACCTGTCTAATGGAAAGATAAGACAGGTGGGAGGGAGACAGAAGATGCTAAACAGAGGGACAGACAGACAAACAGACAGACAGACAGAGAGGCAGTTAAAGAAAACACAAAGGAACACAAAAGAACATTACATCTGCACTTGCCACACTGAAGGGAAAGCAAAAAGCAGAAAAATGAGAAAAAATGGGAAAAAAATCAAATGAAGTGAGATAATAGAGAAAAATAAAAAAAAAGTAAAAGGAACACAAAAGAAGACTGAAGGAGAAATGGAAGGAAAATTAGAAGAAACAGAGAGAGAGAGAGAGAGAAGAGAAAGAAATAGGAATAAAAAAGGAGGAAGATAGCATAAAAAAGAAAATGGAGGAAAAGAGAAGGATTGAATGGAGGAGTAAATGAAGAGGAGATAGGAATGGATGGGAGGAATGGAGGGAGGAAGAAAGAGAGAGGGAGAGGAGGAGGGAAATGATCTTCCAAACGGGTCATCTCCCCTTCAGATGACTCGGCAGGTACGTAGAGGAGGAGGAGGAGGAGGAGGAGGAGGAGGAGGAGGAGGAGGAGGAGGAGGAGGAGGAGGAGGAGGAGGAGGACAAAAAGAAAGAGCACAAGGAAGAGAACTAGGTGGAGATGATAATAATAGATAAAAGTCTAAGAGAGAGAGAGAGAGAGAGAGAGAGAGAGAGAGAGAGAGAGAGAGAGAAAGACAGACAGACAGTGAAGATTAGGGATTTGAAAGAGGAAAAGGAGAAGGAGGAAGGGGGAAGAGAGAGTATAAAGAGAGAAAGGAAGGAAGACAGAGATAAATGATGGTAAAGAGGAAAGGTGAGAAAGGATGAAAAGAAGAGTGAAGGGAGATAAGATAAGGAAGAGGAGGAGGAGGAGGAGGAGGATAAAGAATAAGGGAATGGATGAAGGGACAAAGAAGAAAGAAAAAGAGAGAGAGAGAGAGAAGAAAGAGAAGACTGAAACAAGCCATCAAAGAGAAGGAGACTAAAGAGAAGAAAATAAAAATAAACAATAGCAAAAGAAAAAGCGATAATGAAAGAAAATAAGAATAGAGAAACAAAGAAAATATAATAAGACAAGAAAAACAAGGAAAAAGGAGGAATGAAGAGGAAAAAAAGGAAAAATAGACCTAGAAAAAAAAACAAGAAAAATATAAACAAAAAAGAAAAAGAAAATAGGAGAAGGAAGAATAAAAAGTGAAAAATGAAAGAAATACAGAAAAGAAGAAAAGGAAGACTAAAGAACAGAAGGATTAAGGAAGAGGCGGAAAGCATGAGAAGAAACAAAATAGGGAAAACAAAACAGAAATAAGGAAAAGGAAGAAGAAAAGGAAGGAAAAAAAGGAGGAATAAGGAAGAGGCAAGAAGCATGAGAAAGACGAACAAGAAAATAAAAATGAATGAGAAATAAGAAAAGGAAGAAGAAAAGGAAGGAAAAAGAGGAGGAATAAGGAAGAGGCAGGAAGCAATAAGGGAAACAGTCGTAAGTCAGGCATGAAGGAAAAACATTTCGGAAAGGAAGAAGAAATATCGCAGCAAAGAACACGCACACGCACACACACACACAGACACACACACACACACACGCACGCACACACACACACACACAAAGGTTATCAGCAGAAGACGATCACCAGGGAGGAGTATCGACAAGAGGAGCAATACATGTCTCTCCTCCTCCTCCTCCTCCTCCTCCTCCTCCTACGCCTCCTCCTCCTCCTCCTCCTCGTCTTCCTCTTCCTCTTCCTCCTGTTTAGTGACCTGTACCTCTACTCTCATATTCGTAACAAGATTTTTCTTTTTTTTTTAATAGAGGATTTGATGGTGATGGGAATGGGAGGAGGAGGAGGAGGAGGAGGAGGAGGAGGAGGAGGAGGAGGAGGAGGAGGAGGAGAAGGAGAAGGAAGCATTAGTGATGAATGTATACAATCTCTCTCTCTCTCTCTCTCTCTCTCTCTCTCTCTCTCTCTCTCTCTCTCTCTCTCTCTCTCTCTCACTGATCCCTTCCTTCCCTTTCCTCTCGATTCTTCTTCTTAATACATACCATATCTTCTCCCTTTAACTCTCTCTCTCTCTCTCTCTCTCTCTCTCTCTCTCTGGCACAAGACGAAGGAGGCTGTCATGGGTCGCTGAGCACACCATAGCAATAGACAGTAAGAATAACAAGCTTTTCAACGTGAGTCTGCGAAAATTTTGTTGTGTCGTGTTGTGTTGTGCTTCCGCCATCGATTCATGACCTGTGGAGGGACTAAGAGTTTTCCGAGGTTCACTAAGAGTTTATTTACTTATCTTTTTGTATGTTAAGTTCGGTTAGGTTAGGTTGGTGCTCTGACACGTTTCCATATCCATTCTGCTTACTATTTGGTGATTATATACAGCTTCAAAAACTCATGTGGTGTATTGAAATAGTGGAGACTTTGGCCATTAAGCTTCTGGCCTCCATAGACCCTTCCCAGTGTCGATAAAATGGTCTGATGGTACACAAATCTCAAGGTAAAAATGTGTCCCAGTATCGAAGAGGTTAACCCCTTCAGTACCAGGGCTCATTACCATATTCATTCTGGTTACTATTTGGTGATTTTATTCAGCTTCAAAAACTCATGTGGTGTATTAAAATAGTGAAGACTGTGGCCATTGATCTTCTGACTTCCATAGACCCTTCCTAGTAAAATGGTCTGATCGTACACAAATCTCAAGGAAAAATATGTCCCAGTATTGAAAGGGTTAAGTGTGTCGTAGATAATTTAGAAGATAATAACAAGTATCAGCGTCTCTTTCTTTTTTTTTGTTTGTTTACGTTTTGTGACACTCCTGGACACTTGTTGTTGCTGTTGTTATTGCTGCTGTTGTTATTATTATTATTGTTGTTGTTGTTATTATTATTGCTATTGTTGTTGCTGAAGAAGATGAAATGA
>NC_059284.1:10645249-10667749 GCF_017591435.1 Portunus trituberculatus
TCGTTTTGGTGTTTAGTAGCCTTGCTCGGGTCAGCTGGGACGGGAGGCGACGACCGTACACACAGAGAGATAGACAGAAAATAGATAGATGGATAGACACCTTATTTATATCATGCAAATGCGTAAATATCGATACACACATAAATTCTAACTTAAACATACTAAATAAACTACATACACTCAATTATTACTTGCTTGGGGTCAGCTGGGACGGGAGGAGGCTACCTTATACACGGAGATAGATAAAAAATATATAGACGATTAGACGCTTTACTTATATCATGTAAATACGTAAATAATGATACATACTACATAAACTCAAACAAACATACTAAATAAAGTACCTATATTTAATTACTGCTTGCTTTGGGTTACCTGTGACGGGAGGTGGGGACTCTATACACACAGAGATAGAAAATAGATAGATAGATAGATAGACAGTTTACTTATATCATGTAAATACGTAAACATTGATACATACTACATAAATCCTAACAAACATACTAAATAAATACGCACACTTAATTTATACTACATTCCACATATACTCACACACAAACAAGACATTTACTGATACTGATAAGAAGGCAAAGATACAGATAGTAATAGGGACAGACAGATGCACGAAATGACAGACATGTATTGATGGGCAGATCGATAAACAGACATGCACACTGACAGGGAAGGAGGAAAAGAAGCTGACAGATCGAGGGAAGCAGTCATACATGGTGTTAAGTAGACAGAGAGACCAATAGACAGGCATGCAAGTAGATAGACTCCCCACTTAGACAGAAAACAAGTAAAAATAGATAACCAGACACTCGTGACATGAAAGAAAGAGAAATGAATAAATAGACACAACTGAAGTAAACGAATGAATAGATGGAAAGTGAAACGAAATAAAAAGACATAGATAAAAACAAACGATGACGGATGAAACTGACAGAAAAAAAAAGAGAAAGATATAGACAATACATTTACTGCCAAAATGAAGTAGATTAAATAAAAAAAAAAAGACGAATACACACCACGATAGATAACACAATTTACAAAATACAAAAAGAGAGCTAGATAAAACTTAACGTATACACTACATTCACTACCAAAACGAAATGAATAGATTAAAAATGAGTAAGATAAACATTAATTCCTTAACGTTGATTGGTAGAAAGATAACTTCTCGGTACGGACTCAACGATCTTAGTGTCGCAAAAACACATCACCTGAGCATCGATTGGCCAGTCATACCTGCGTCACGTGTACCTGCACTCTGATTGGCCAGCGTCGTTAACCTGAGAAATACCTAAAGTGTTGCCAACCCGACGGTCCAAGTGAGTTTCCAGGTGAGTGAGTGAGCAGGTGAGATGGAGAGCCTAAGGTGGAGCGGCGTGGAATGAGAAGCTAGCCAGGTATGCAAGGTGGAGGGATTAGAGTGGAGCGACAGGTGACCCAGGTGGAATGATGGGCAAAAAAGTGGACAAAAGTAGAATGGACACTTGAATAAATGAGCCTTAAAAAAAAAAAAACATAAAGTAAGGAATGGAGGAAGTAAAGTGAAAAATAATGATAGGATGTAAAATCTTGCGTATTTAAATATTAACCCCTTCAGTACCATGACGCTTTTCCATATTCATTCTGCTTACTATTTGGTGATTTTATACAGCTTCAGAAATTTGTGTGGTTTAGAATAGCGAAGACTCTGACCATTAATCTTCTGACCTCCATAGACCCTTCCTAATGTCAATAAAATGGTCTAACCGTTCGCAAACCCCAAGGTAAAAATGTGTCTCAGCATTGAAGAGGTTTAAGACTGTGAGAGCTAAAGAGGGAAAATAAAGGGAAATATATGAAATATATGAAACTTGTGACAAAGAAGACAAGAATAAAAGCCCTTCAAAGAAACACATCCCGCCAAATACAAAAGAACAAAAACAATTAAAAAAGAAGAAATACCCTTTTTCCACTGATCTACGTTCCTTACCTCTCCCACAACACACAGAAAAACCCACACAAATAAAAGCCCTTGAAAGAAACACATCCCGCCAAATACAAAACAACAAAAGCAATTAAAAAAGAAGAAACACCCTTTTCCACAAACCTATACGTCTCCTACCTCCCCCCACAGCACACAGAAAAACCCACACAGCACGCATGACGCTTTGGGCAAATGTATGAAATCAGATTTTTACTCAGCCTCTAATATATAACGCCAATATGACATGTGTACCCCATAAATAATTTCCCTTGGTTGAAATGTTACACGAAACCTCCATTAGCACTGTTCCCTTCCTCCCTTACCCCCTTCCTCACTCTCCCTTTACCCCTTAGTCCTTCCCTCCCTCTGTGGACACCTCCCTCTCTCCCTCTCTCTCCCGTTTCCAAGGCCGAGTATAAATACATATCAGACTGCCAATTATACCAGTGTCCACCCAGCCTTCATGGGTGGAGGACATGGGGGGTACTGTCACGCGCCGCTGATCTCTGGATATAGGAATTAAAAAGGTAACTAGTGGCAGCTGCGGTCCACACGTGTCTTAATCGCATTCAGAGACGAAAAAAAACAATTACACAAACTAATAGGGAATGATAAACCAAAACAACAATAACAACAATAAAGTGAACTCCCAGACGGAAACAAAAACACAGATCTAAAAATACGATCAAGGGAAACAAATCTTAACGAGCAGCTTGACTTACACGAGGAGGAGTAAATAAACCCTGGCTGACGGACTGACTGGAGAGGGAGTGTCTGGGGGCAGCGCGTCAGCCAGGGGAGGAGCGGTACCCTCTGATGTTGAACCCCGGAAATGGGTGTTTGCGGCATAGGAGGAGGAGGAGGAGGAGGAAGTGGAGGTAGGAAGGAAGTGAAGGAGGAGGAGGTGTCAAGGGGAATAAGTTATAGGTGGCGTAGAACGAGAAATACGAGGGAGAAAACGGAAGAGGGGAAAAAAGGGAAGGAAAAGTAACTACTAACGAGGGTAAAGTAACTAACAAAGGGGAAAAGTAAATAAAAAAGGGGAAAAAGTAATTGACTAGGGGAAAAATAACTGCTAGGACGAAATAACGTTACAAAAAAGTGGAAAGAAGTTAATGAAAAGAAAAAAACAATAACAAAGCAGCGAATATTTAGATAAGATAGAAAAAAAAGGAGACAAAAGTATAATAAAAGCAAGTCACACATACATACAAATAACAAGAGAGAGATTACACTTACAAAATAAAAAGGAGAGAAAAAAAAAGTTAATCAGAAGAGAAAAATAAATAACTAGCATGAAAAAGATACTTAGAGGGAAAAATAAATGAAAAAAACAACAACAATAACAAAAACAATGAAAACTTGGACGCAATAAAAAAAAAAAAATGATAATACACACACACACACACACACACACACACACACACACACACACACACACACACACACACACACATGAATGACGACAACACCACATCAATCACATCATTATAACAACATCAGCGTGAAACAAAGTGTGCCTCTCCCTCTCTCGCTCTCCCTCTCTCCCTCTCACTCACACATGCCTAACACACTTATCATTCCCCGCACGTCCTCTCTCCTCTCCGCTCTCTTCTTTCTCATCCCCTTTATACTCTCCCTCCGCTCTCTACTCTCTTCCTTTCCTTCTTCTTCTCCTCTTCCCTTTCCTCTCTTTCTCCTATTCTTCTTTATTATCTGTTTGATTATCCTAGTTTTTTTCCCCTCCTTTTCTTCTCAGTTATCTTTTTCTTCTTTTTCTTTTCCTGTTCTTCTTTTAATCCCTTCGTTCTTCTTCTTTCTTCCTGTTTTCCTTCTCATCTCTATATTTTTCCTCTTTTCTCGTCTCCTTGCAAATTTTCTGTCCTTTATCTCTCTCTCTCTCTCTCTCTCTCTCTCTCTCTCTCTCTCTCTCTCTCTCTCTCTGTAGTCCTAATCCTTCTCTATCACGTATGAAGGATTGAATTCTATCACAGCTAATGGCGTAATCGGATCAAGGCGATGTGTTGTAATGAACGCAAAATCTGCCTCCTACAGCTAACTTTATTGTCGTGGGAGAGAGGGAGAGAGGGAGAGGGAGAGGGAGAGGAGAGAGGGAGAGAGGGAGAGACAGACAAGAGTGAAAGAATATTTTTTACATAATGCAGTTCTTTAATGGTGGTATTGATTCTCTCTTCTTCTCTCTCTCTCTCTCTCTCTCTCTCTCTCTCTCTAAGTGTGTGTGTCTGAATGATTAAGTAGCTTTATCTTGGAGAGAGAGAGAGAGAGAGAGAGAGAGAGAGAGAGAGAGAGAGAGAGAGAGAGAGAGAGAGAGAGAGAGAGAGAGAGAGAGAGAGAGAGAGAGAGAGAGACCAAAGAAACAAACAGAAAACCAGAGAAACTGAAAAAAAAACAATAACAATAGGAAAAAGATGAGTAAGGGTAGAGAGAGAGAGAGAGAGAGAGAGAGAGAGAGAGAGAGAGAGAGAGAGAGAGAGAGGAGGAAAAGGCTGCAGTTTACGAGGTGATGATAATGGAAGCAGTTCACAGATGTCAGTCATGTCACAAGGAACACTGTCATGAAGATAGATAGTCAAGGGGGAAGGAAGGAAGGGGAGGAGAGGGAGGCACGAGAGGCGAGAGGAAGCGAGGGAATGGAGGAAGAGAGCGGCGCAGAGGGGAGGGACAAAGGGATAGGGAGGAAAAGTCAGGGAATGGAGGAATAAAGGGTAAAAGCAAAGGGAGGGATGAAAGAGACGAAAAGGGGGAATGAGGAATGGACAGGAAGGAATATGAGGGTTCATTCTCATTGCTACAGAGAGAGAGAGAGAGAGAGAGAGAGAGAGGAAAGGGAGAGAGGGAGAGGGAGAGGGAGACAAAAGGAAGCCGCACATGTGATAAAAATAGGAGAAGCCACATCACAAGTACACAATAGGTACAAAAAAGTAGATTAAAAAAAAAGTGCCTTGAAAATACAAATAAATGATAAGTTGGGAAAAAATGAGAGAAACAAGGAGAAGGGATGATAAAGGAAGGGAATAAGGGAAGGATGGATAAATGGAAGGAGAAGCAAATACAAGAGACAAAGGAGAAAAGGCGATGACACAAGGAGTTTGATGGAGAGCGTGGCGAATGGAGGTAAGGGGAGGAAGAAAGGAAGGAGGGAGGAAGAGGAAGAGGGGAGGAACGGAGAGAGAAGCTTGGGAGGGGGAGAGAAAGAAGGGGAGGAAGAGATGAACAATTAAACATCAGACGTTTCGTTACAGAGAGAGAGAGAGAGAGAGAGAGAGAGAGAGAGAGAGAGAGAGAGAGAGAGAGAGAGAGAGAGAGAGAGAGAGAGAGACTGAAGTGCAAAAGAAACCAAAATACTGAAAATCACACCATCATAGAGAGAGAGAGAGAGAGAGAGAGAGAGAGAGAGAGAGAGAGAGAGAGACAGTCAGCTATAGTGATGACACAGCGAGACATGACACTCTCTGCGGGTCCAGTTAACATGTCAGAACCAGGTGTTACGGCCCTCCTGCCCCCCCCAAAGGTGTTACGGCCCTCCCCACCCCACACACGTCCCAGGTAAACTCCCCTTACCTTCCCCTTTCCCCACTGCCCTCCCCTCCTCCCTTACACTTACCCTCACTCGAATTCCCAGAAAGAGAGAGAGAGAGAGAGAGAGAGAGAGAGAGAGAGAGAGACCCAAAAGAACAACAAAAAATAATAAAGATATGGAGATGGATAAGATTAGAGAGAGAGAGAGAGAGAGAGAGAGAGAGAGAGAGAGAGAGAGAGAGAGAGAGAGAGAGAGAACCAAAGAAGCAACAAAAATAACAGTGATAGTGAGATAAGTAAGGTTAGAGAGAGAGAGAGAGAGAGAGAGAGAGAGAGAGCGCCAGCGGGTATGTAGCGAGGCTCGTGGACATGACATCAATAAGAGGCAAAAGGGAGCTAATTTGAAACCAGAAATGGCCCTCGAAATGCAGACGCAGAAAAAAAATAAATTGAAAAAAAAAAGAAAAAGAAATCATATCAGGAAATTAAAATGAAAAATACGTGAAAATGCGATTAACTTCAACTAAGGACGTGGAATGATTAAAAAAAAAAATGAATAAATGAAAAAGAGAAAGAAAAAAAGAGAAAACTAGGTAAAAAATTAATAAAAATGAATAGAAAAGGCGGGCAATACCATTAATAGAAAAAGAAAACACACACACGAGAGAGAGAGAGAGAGAGAGAGAGAGAGAGAGAGAGAGAGAGAGAATATCATTAAAAAGTAGGAACACGATGCAAAAACAAGAAATAATAAACAATAACGATAAATGCAAATCAAATGTAACCAATTAACAAAAACAAACAAAAAGGATGATAAACAAAAAACGCACACACGCACACACAAACAAACTATAAATTGATTAAACTCGAGGCAGAAAAATATTAATAAATTCATAAAAATCAGCAAATTCGGATCCAAAAAACATTAATTCAATATGAGAGAGAGAGAGAGAGAGAGAGAGAGAGAGAGAGAGAGAGAGAGAGAGAGAGAGAAATAACAGTAACTTCTCCCCTTCATTACCACACACCCCGGGGGTTTCTAAGGGGAAAAGAGAGAGAGGGGGGAAAGAAGAGGGAGATAGGGAGGGAGAGGGGAAAAAGGGGAAAAGGTAAAAGGTAAACGAGAGACGGAGAGATGAGAAACTATGGAAGAGAGGAAATGGAGAGAAGAGAGTAAGAGAGAGACAGAGAAGGGAGATAAGCGAGGGAGGAAAGGGAGAAGGAAGAGAAGGAGGGGAATCAAGTTGGAGGGAAAAAGATACCACGTGGAGGAGGAGGAGGAGGAGGAGGAGGAGGACATGGATGACAAGAAGAGGGACAGGGAGGAAGGGAAAGGCAAGGCAGGGTAAGAGGGGAAGGGAGAGGGAAGGGAGGGGAAAGGAGGAGAAGGGAAACTACAGGACAGATAGGCAGCAGACCGCTATACAAACACAGCAGGGTGCCAGAGTGCCTATGAGAACGGTAATGGAAAAGTAGGCACCTCCATCCTGTCTCTCTCTCTCTCTCTCTCTCTCTCTCTCTCTCTCTCTGGATGGTTGGATGAATGCTTGTGTTCTGGTTGTTGTGATGTTGTTGGTGTAGTTGATACTGTTTGTAGTAGTAGTAGTAGTAGTAGTAGTAGTAGTAGTAGTAGTAGTAGTAGTAGTAGTAGTAGTAGTAGTAGTAGTAGTAGTAGTAGTATGTCTTTCACTAATATCTACTACTTTTACTACTATTACTACCAAAACAACAACAAAAACAATAAGAACCACAATTATAACCACTACTACCATCATTACTACTACTACTACTACTACTACTACCACTGCAACTACTACTACTACTACAACTAATACTACGTCCAATAGACAACCCTAAACATTTAATTTATCTTCACCTTTCACGTACGAAATAATATATAATACCCCTCTCTCTCTCTCTCTCTCTCTCTCTCTCTCTCTCTCTCTCTCTGTGTCTACCCGCCCTACAACCCTCTCTCCCGTACATAATGGCTCCCTAAGGCCACGTATTAAATGCTCCGACATCTATAACTCTGTCACTTTCAGCCTACGAGTCGCCTTAATTAATGGGGAATCAATACTCGGGTCCGCACACCCCTCGATATTGTGTAAGCCAGTCAACACCCAAGCGAGGAGTAGCAACATGGCAGACTCACAGCACCAGAGTGTCAATATGGCCGGCTGGGCTCACTCACGCATAGCAGTGGATAGATATATGGAACGGTTATGTGGCTTTGTGGTTGGTATAGATGTACGATACTCTGTTACCTGAATTCTTACCTGCGGCACTAAAGATGGGGTAGGGGGCGGTGTGGGTAAGTTGCGTCAGGGTTGGGGAGGATACGAAAAATTGAAGGTATGTACATATTCATTGGTTTTCATTACCAGGTTTTCCTTTTTAACCTCTTCAGTGCCAGGACGCGTTTTCATATTCATTGTGGTTACTGTTTTGGCGCTTTTATGCAGCTTCAGAAAACTATGTGGGGATTAAAATAGTGAAGACTGTTGCCATTAATCTTCTGACCTCCATAGACCCTTCCTAATGTAAATAAAATCGTGTAATCTTACCCAAAACTCATGGTAAATATGCGTCCCACTACTGAAGGAGTTAATATTTGATTCTCTGGGTTATACTAAACAACTCAAACATTTTTTCCTTCGAACATTATAAGATTTTATCAATAATACCTTTCCTATTGTAAATAAAATCGTCTAGTCTTACCCAAAATTCATGGTAAAATGCGTCCCAGTACTGAAGGAGTTAATATTTCATTCTCTGGGATGTACTAAACAACTCAAACGTTTTTCCTTCAAACATTACAAGATTTTATCCACCTTTTCATTTCTTTACCATTTCCTCACATCTATTATTTATATACATCAGTTACATAAAGGCAAAATCATAATAAACTTAATGGGTCGTGAAGGAAGAATATAAAATCAAACTATGTCGTGATAAAAAATAGGATGAAGAACACTGCGGTGCGATATGGTTGTTATGATAGGATTGGGTAGGATAGGGTAGAATTGGATAGAGTAGAACTTGATAGAGGAAGAAAGGATGGGATACATTTTTGCCTCTGTGGTCTCTAAAACTCTCCTGCATGTCACATTTATAATCCCAACCCTCATCTTTTATCCTGAACATTATCGAATATTACCCGTCCTTTTTTTTCCACTCATTTAGGCCTATTCTTTTCAATTTCTCATTACCCTTGACCTTAAACCCTCTTACAAGAAAATACAATAAAAGATACAAGAGTTTCACACAAGAACACAATCCAAAACCTTATACGAAATGAAAGCAAACATTTCTTAAAGCAGTGAAAGAGTTGAGAGTCACTGGAAGCATGGAGGTTGCTGTAAAAAGACTTGGCTTTGTTCAATCGTCCAGCGCGTCCAGTCAGTGCCGTCAGTCCTTCCAGATTCCAGCGGCGGTCTCGTTCTCCTAATCCATGACCCCATTGCAAGGCGGCAGTAAATTTCTTGCGCTGGAATTATTGACAAAAACTTCCATGGCGGCTGACAGCGTAAGGAATCGCCGGGGATTATAGGGGGAGGCGGCAGGGGGCGGCATGGGGCGGCAGGGGGAGGCTGGGGAAGGCTGGGGAGGCTGGAAAGGGAGGGGAGGGGGTTAAGGGGACGCGGTTGTAACGTTATGTCTTGGTCAACAAAACTCGCCATGTCCTCCATTCCTTTGTATTGGCTATTGACACCACTCCCTGCGACGCCCCTGTACTCTCTCTCTCTCTCTCTCTCTCTCTCTCTCTCTCTCTCTCTCTCTCTCTCTCTCTCTCTCTCTCTCTCTCTCTCTCTCTCTCTCTCTCTCTCTCTCTCTCTCTCTCAGTATTCTTTGTCCCGGGAGCTGGACGAAGATTGGTCACCTGCGCCTCATTAATATGCTACACTTCCTCGCACCTGTAATGTTCGCAGGTGAAGGATCGAGTGCCGCCACACCAGGTACTGCCCAGGTGTATTGACCATCGTGTGCTGGCAGTGACGGAAGGTGTGATTGCAGTGCTCTTCAACCTCACCTGCCTTACTCTGACAGGTGAACCCAGGTAAGTCTTGTTTATTATTATTTGTTTTTTCGTACACGAGGAACGGAAGCCAAGGGTAAAAAATTAATGATTAAAATGGCTTACTTAAAAATACAAGTCCCTTAAAAAAAATACCCTAAAAAAATCCAGAGTTATAAAGTGTCTTGAAACTTTTTTTTTTAAACACTTTAGGAATAACCTCTCAGTTTCACAGCTTGAAAACGACAAAACTAACCTCATTTCTTGTGTATATGCAAAAATCTTCAGTGGTTTGGATTCTGGAGAAGGAGGAACAGGGGCGAGAAGAGCAGTAAAGGATTAAGAGAGAGGATACGAGAGGAGGCATCAAGGAGAGAAGGCAATCGTGAGGTGGAAAGCGGGCCACTTTACCTACACCATATGTTGAGGTGGAAATATGACCAGTCCGTGTGGGCAATAAAAGCTGGGTGTCTGGCGTGGGGTGCGGGGTGTGGTGGTGTGGGGGTGCAGGGGTGACTTCATAACTTGGGGACGTTGAGGAGCGCTTTCCCTGCATGGGGTGGACGGGGAGAAAGGGAGGGGGAAGGGATAGGGAGAAGAGAGATGGGGAGAACAGGTTGACCGGAGAAATGGTAAACAGGTATAGGCGAAATGGGTTTGTATTGGGTATCGGACACACTCTCTCACACACACACACACACACACACACACACACACACACACACACACACACACACACACACACACACACACAGCAGAGGGCAACAATATGAAGGGCACACACGGAAATATGCAGTGTCCCATGAACCGCACAGCACCGAGAGAGGACATCCGAGCAAGGGCAGCCAAGAGGTCCAGGTGGTTCCTTGTCATGTCCCAAACCGACGGAGGCCAAGCGGTAGCCAGTGTCCAGAGTCGCGGGGATGACAGCTGCCCATGTACCAGACAGGAGGGTCAGGAAAAGGGTTGATAGCATCCCGTGTGTCCCGCGTCCGTGTCCCGTGTCCTGTGTCAGCGGCTGGTTCACGTCTGTCCCACCCATGTCCCGCGGTCCAGGCTGTCTAACATTCGTCTCTGGAGTGAACTTAACGCCGCGACTTTAGAGATACAACTTGGGAGGGAAGTTGAGGCGAGTGTCGTGAGGCGTGGCAGGGACGACCACCGCCAGGCAACGACCAGACTCACCAAGCACCGCCATCAAGAAAATGAAGGAAAGTAAACCATTAACCCCTTCAATATCGGGTCACATTTTTGAGATCTGTGTACCATTAGACCATTTTATTGACATTAGGAAGGGTCTATGGAGGTTAAAACATTAATGGCCACAGTCTTCACTATTCTAATCCCCACGTAAGTTGCTGAAGCTGTATAGAATCACCAAATAGTAAGCATGAATGAAAACGCGTCATGGTATTCAAAGGGTTAATTCAAAATGTAGTTAATGAAGTGATCAATTATAAAACAAATCTAACTTATATGAAGAAAACACTTAATTTAATGCTAGATGATCAATAATACTGTAAAACAAATGAAAGTTCTATGAAGAAAGACATTTAACTTGATGTGTTCAATAGTTTTACCAACATTACAGTAAAAAAATGAATAAATAAATAAAAGAAGAAAGACTTACTTCAGTGTTCATTTCCGATTTATCAAGAGAATTACAACAATGAAAATAAAGCATTCATAAAGCGAACTCTTTATCCGAACTCCATTCATGATTCGTCAATATTGTAACAAAGAAAAGAAGGAACAAGGAAAGAAAAGAACCTTAACGCAAAATCCATACGTGTCAATATTACAAAGAAAGGAATAGAAAACGAAGACAGAGAAAAAGACAAGACCCTTTTATTCCAACTCAATTCAAACCATCATCGCATAGAATCCAAACACATCTCTGGAATTTCAACCTGGAGATGAAATGACGTGGGTTCGCAGCCTCCGCCCATGACCCGCGTGTGGGCGTGGGTGCGAGGGCGTGGAGGGCGTAGGGAAGACTCGAGAATTGAACACTGACACAAGCTACCTTTCAAAAAATTAATCCTTTATCCAATACCCTGCCAAAGTGAATCCCACACCCTGCCAAGGTTTATTCTCCACCCTGCTAAACCAAACCAACACACCTTAAACCCTTCAGTACCATGCCGTGTCTCCATATTTTCTTTCTGCATACTATTTGGCGATTTTATACAGCTTCAGAAACTTACGTGGGGGATTAAAATAGTGAAGACTCTTGCCATTAGTCTTCTGACCTACATAGACCCTTCTAATGTGAATAAAATCTAATTACACCTGAAAACTCAAGGTAAAAAAAAACGTCCCAGTTCTGAAGAGCCTTAGATTTTATACAACTTCAGAAACTTACGTAGGGATTAAAATAGTGAAGACTCTGGCCATTAATCTTTTGACCTCCCTAATGTGAATAAAATCTAATCACAGCGAAAACTCAAGGTAAAAAAGGCATCACAATTCTGAAGAGGTTAAACCCTTCAGATGAACACAACACATCTACACCAACACAAACCCCTCCTCCTGCTCTTCCTCCGTCACAAGCAATAGTATCTAGCCAGTTTGTGTGCTTTTGTTCCCGGGAGAGACAAAAACCAGCTTGCACTGCCCGACACAAAGGAGAACAGAGATGCTTACGATTAAAAGCCGCTTCTAGACCAGCTCAAATTCCCTCCCTGTGACTAATATGAGAATCCACGTACGACAAGCACATCTCTTCACTCGCTGGGCCAAAGACAAGGACGTGAAAAAGAAAGTCCCCGTGAGAGAGAGAGAGAGAGAGAGAGAGAGAGAGAGAGAGAGAGAGAGAGAGAGAGAGAATCTAATATAGCGCCGCTGGGATTCGAAACCACCAAGACTTAGCAAACAAAATTATAGTCAAGTTCTCGCGATGCAGACTCAACACATTTGCTTGTTCCTGTGTTGCTGCTGGCGTGATAATTATTGCTTCCACGACTTACGGAGGAGGAGGAGGAAGAGGAAGAGGAGGAGGAGGAGGAGGAGGAGGAGGAGGAGGAGGAGGAGGAGGAGGGCATCTTAGTACTTAAGTCAACAAGGTAACAAGAGCCTCGTCGTCTTGTATCGAAGTTATTTGCTGCAATAAACCAAAAGACGAAAAGATTCAACGTGTTTGGGAAAGCAAGGAGGAGGAGGAGGAGGAGGAGGAGGAGGAGGAGGAGGAGGAGGAGGAGGAGGAGGAGGAGAGGAGGAGGAAGAGGAGGAGGGTATTCTCGTATGTAAGAGGGTTCGCAGACTCAGCAAACAAAAATCAGCCATAAAGTAAGGAGAAGGAAGCAACCCACGCGCTGAATACCAAGTGACAGTTTCCTTCATAGGGTTGGAATAAATCATAATTATGCGAGTAGGAGAAAAAAAACACACGAATAAAAAGCGCAAGGAGATATGTATGGGTGTCTGTGTGTGCGTGTGTATGTGTGTGTGTGTGTGTGTGTGTGTGTGTGTGTGTGTGTGTGTGTGTGTGTGTGTGTGTGTGTGTGTGCCACCACCACCACCACTACCACCACCAACCACAACAACAACAACAACAACAACAACAACAAGAACAATTCATATCCCACAGATTCATTTCAATGCAGCGCCAACCTTTCCTCCTTTCGACCTTGATCATCCTTCCCTCCCTTCTTCCCTCCTCCCTTTCCTTCCTTCATCCTTAGTAACACGAGGGAGGGAGAGAGGGAGGGAGGGACCGTACTACCTTCCCCTCCTCCCTCCCGCCCTCACCTGTCCGCTGCTCACCTGGCTGGAAAGGAAGGACAAAGCGAGGCACGGAGCGGCTCAGTGTTTACATTGTGAGTAGGGGAATTAAGGAGTCCCACAAAAGCATCTATTAAATACGTTCCTATGAGAGCCCGATTCAGGATTAGACGAAGCTGCACAATCTCTCTCCCTCTCCCTCTCTCTCTCTCTCTCTCTCTCTCTCTCTCTCTCTCTCTCTCTCTCTCTCTCTCTCTCTCTCTCACACACTCATTGAACACAAACAGGTTCCCGCGGTTCTCTTTTGTTCCTGTATGTGTGTGTGACCATTACCTGAACATGCAAATCTCTCTCTCTCTCTCTCTCTCTCTCTCTCTCTCTCTCTCTCTCTCTCAGGTAAGGAGCACAGGTAAGCCATTATAACTTTTAATTAGCAATATCATTCACCTTGCACAGCCTTCCCCCGGCCCGTGTCAACTATGCAAGATCCGCCTGAGCCAGTGTAAGCCTTCCACTCACACCTCGCTGCGCCTTCACGTCTATGGACACACACAGAGCCACACGTCCTGCAAACCCTCGCAATATAATTCAGGTAGATGCACGTGAGGTCTTATCTAACCCTACCGGCAATTATTGTTGATCATGTTCCCCGCTGGCCTTGAATAGCGTGGTCTAAATGGGTTTTGTAAAAGATAATTGTTTTTTTTATGTTGGTGTGTGATTATTATTGTTTCTGTGTTATATTTTGTAAGGTTGATTATTGAGTTTTGTGTGTGTGTGTGTGTGTGTGTGTGTGTGTGTGTGTGTGTGTGTGTGTGTGTGTGTGTGTGTGTGTGTGTGTGTGTGTGTTAGCAAAAATTTCAAAAGCCACTAATCTTCCAACATTAAAATTTCACAAGCAACGTATGAGAAAATTAGCCTAGGATTACTTTCCCGCCAATTTTTTCTCCCCTTGACGTGAGTTGCAAACCTATGAGACTACCTTACAACGTTCAGATCAAAGAACCCACAGAGATGCGCCTCAGGATAAGACTAGTATCTGCATTATGTTCTTTACGTGAGGGATCCCAAAGCTATCAACTCGCATTCAATCCCTTTACAGAGAAATTAATATGATCATTATAAGGACACAATAATCCAATCGCATCAAATCCTATCTTACCTCCAATCCACTCTGCATCTCTCCACATATACCCCTCCCATGGTACTACCCCAACCCCTCCAGCCACACCAGGACCCGTCAGCATCTCGAAACGGTAATCCAAATGTTGAATGAATCTCGAATGAAGCAGCGAAGCTTGAATAATGGAACCGAACTGCTCCTCTCGCTCTCGTGAAGGGCGGACTGATACACTGCTTACGGGCTGCGGGGTCTCCAGTCTCGTAAATCGGGCGAAAATTGGAACTGAGAGACGAGTTAGTGCTTGTAGCGTTCAGAATGTGTGTGTGTGTGTGTGTGTGTGTGTGTGTGTGTGTGTGTGTGTGTGTGTGTGTGTGTGTGTGTGTGTAAAATGGACGTTTTATGACTGTGTTTCAAGTTTTCTATTTTATTTCAAGCCATTTACAGGTTCTTGATGAAAAAAACATTTTGATGGACTGTACCTTCCCAGTCATTCTGAAGCTGTAACATTTGGTTGTGGTTAATCTCTCTCTCTCTCTCTCTCTCTCTCTCTCTCTCTCTCTCTCTCTCTCTCTCTCTCTGTGTGTGTGTGTGTGTGTGTGTGTGTGTGTGTGTGTGTGTGTGTGTGTGTGTGTGTGTGTGTCTGCCGGGGGATGAGTAGGGTGAAGTTTGAGTGACGGAGGAAAGGATGAAAGGATCGAGAAATGGAGGGGGAGAAGGAAGGAGGTAGAGGAAGGATACGAGGAACCGGGAAAGACAAGTAGGGCAGATATGGGCGGATAGAAGGGGTGAAGGAACGAAGGAAGAAGAGGAGCAAGAGGGAAGGAAAGGAGGGAGGAAAGGACTGAAGGAAGACAAAGGAAGAGGGATGGGATGATGTGAATGCATAAGGAACAGTAAAGAATTTAGATACACGACTACACACTCTGTCTCTCTTTCTCTTCATCTCTCTCTATTGTTTCTCTATATCCTTAACTTCCACACAACTTCTCCCTTCTCTCCTGTATATTCCCAGCATCCTCACATCCTCTGCTGGCTCCCTTAATCCCCTTCTCTTCCTCCTCATCCCGAGAGCCACAATCTTTCAACACGACCTCACACAACCGTCCCCTTAATGCGTTAATCCCATACTGTGATTCAGCCTCGCTTTCCAATCGCCCCACCTGGTCTTACACGCCCCCGAGAGTCCGTTTTCTATTGAGTACAGGGGGTTACACTACATATCTCTCTCCTGCCTGCGGATGTGGCTGGTTTCTGCTACTATGCTTTGGTTGGATTCTGTTATAAATACTCTTTAAAATGGTCATTACCTAACCAAACTTAACCTAACCTAGCGTGCTTTTAACCCATTCAATACCGAGACGCATTTTTACCTTGATTATTGGGTATGATTAAACGATTTTATTTGCATTAGGAAGTGTCCATGGAGGTCAAAATATTAATAGCCAGAGTTTTTACCCTTCTAATCCCAATAAATGTTTCTAAAGTTGTACAAAATAGTCAATATAATAACCAGAATGAATATGGAAACGCGTCCTGGAACTGAAGAGGTTAACAATACTCTAAAATACTAAAAGAAAAAAGAGAAAAGATACACTTATTGTTCACTTGTTGTTCTTTCCTTCCCTTGGTAAATCTAGGAGGGTTAACGCCACAGTTACCTTCTACAGTCGCTTCACTTCACTTCCTTGTTCTGTTTGCATTCCTTCTGTTGGCATCACTGAAGTTTACAGCGTTATTGACAGTTCTCTTCAGTGTACACTTATTACATTGAGTTTACATGTGTTTTTATTCTTGTCTGCTCTTAATCTTTACACTTTCCCTGTTCACATGCCTTGTTTACACTTATTTTCACATAATTATTCCATTTCGTTTCTTTATTTTTCTCTTTGTCCTTACATTATCTTTAAATTAGTTTACATCATTTGTTTACTCTTGCATTCACACAATTCTTATTTACACCTACGCTTCACACATTTCCCTGTTTGTTTGTTGTTTATACGTGCTTCTGTTTACTCTTTCCTCGTGTTTACTCTTCTGTTGACACTCGCAGGAGGAGGAGGAGGAGGAGGAGTCACCCGCTGTGCATCAACGAGGGGAGAGAGTGATGGCGGTGGTAACGTGTGTGTGTTTTTGCTTCCTCACTAATTCTGTTACTCTGTTATTGTTTTTGCGGTGGTTGTGTTGGTGGTGGAGTGAGAGGGAGTGAGAGGGAGTGGTGATGGAAGGGATCAGGTTTCCGCGGTAGTCTGGCTCTCTCTCTCTCTCCCTCCCTCTCTCTCTCTTGTTTTGTTCCGTTCCCAGCAGGTTTAATAGATACGAGGTTCAGGATTGGAGATGCTTTGATCGCCTCCCCCATTGCAGGTATTTCATCTCTATCTCCCCAGGTGTCCCGCGAGTCTCGTCTATTGCCGGTTATATGCACGCGCAATAAAGAGATTAATCATTTATGAAACTCGTCCTGCTGGGGTTGCACGTTACCGATGCTCTCACAGTCACAGGTAAGCTTGCTGGACTATATAGGTAAACATTTCACAGGTGTGGCTTGTATTATTTGGCGAATATTAGTACATTTATTTAACTTTCTCTACAGGTAAAGACCCATTTAGCTCCTTTACAGGCGTCCAGTCCCTCGTGCAGGTAACTTTATGTCTCTCCCTTCAGGTGAACACTCTCCAAGATAATAATGACCTGTTCTTATGTGTTCTACTTTCCTTTTTTTACAGGTGAAAAGCCATTTAGTTCCTCTACAAGTGTTTTCACCAGATAACAGCTCACAGGTGCAGCCCCGAGGTGACCTTCCCCAGGTGCCCCCCGCTGGACAGGTGAGCGACGCAGGTGCTCGATAGTGTCACTCGTTAATGTCTCAGTCGGAAGGTGTACGGCCCGACGCCCGACCATCGCCACGCCGCTCCTCTTTATTGCTATTATACCCGACCTTATCACGCTCCATCCGACACCATAATCACCTCCAGGTAATGGCAGGCAGCCGCCGCCGCGCCACGCTGCAGGAGGAAGAAGAGGAAGAAGAGGAAGAGGAAGTAAAGGAAGACGTTCAGGAAGTGCCAATGTCTTTCCTCCTCTTCCTCTTCTTCTTCCTCCTCATCCTCCTCCTCCTCCTCCACACGAAGAAGGTAAATAAATGCTTTCATCTCAGCTTCCGGACACACAGGACGGCCACAAGACCCCGGACTCTAAATATACCCTCCTCCTCCTCCTCTTCCTCCTCCTCCTCCTCCTCCTCCTCCTCCTCCTCCTCCTCCTCCTCCTCCTCCTCCTCCTCCCCCAGCCTCCCCCGGGCCGCCGCCACGCTGGGCACACACCACAAACAAGCAATCAACGCTCTTTGCTTACTCAGTGCATTTTGCTGCGAGGAAACGTCGTCTTCCTCTCTTTCTTCCTGTTTTTACTTATTCCTCGCCTCCCTGCACGCGAAGGAATGACGTGTGTGTGTATCTGTGTGTGTGTGTATGTGTGTGTGTGTGTGTGTGTGTGTGTGTGTGTGTGTGTGTGTGTGTGTGTGTGTGTGTGTGTGTGTGTGTGTGTGTGTGTGTGTGTGTGTTGTCTCAGGTACTTAAGAGAGCAAATATTTCCATGTCTCCGTCAGTATTCTGCTTCAGGAAGGTAATAGCTTTCCGTCCTCTGCCATTACGTGACGAGATCGGCTTGTGTCTTCAGCAAACTGCGCGTCTCTTCTCTTCTTGTTTACTGGCAAAGTGAGTGTTTTCCTTCCTGAAATTGCTGCTCTTTTTTTCTCTCCTTCGTCTATAAAGTTATTACACGCGTTCTATTTCAAGCCAATTGTTTTTCAGTTTTATCTTTTTTACTGTGTCTTTCAACTTTTTCTCTTAAGTCAACTGTTTTCTTATTGTTGTCTCCGTTGTTGTATAGAAACAGGAAACGTTGCAGCAGATTTGTTGGCCCCAATGACGCTATTTGTAAAGAGATGCATTGTAAATATATAAAATGAGAGACGTGGGGGTACTTATGGTAAGGTGTCCTCTTCTGTTTCCGGCTTCCACGTGAATAACTCCCTCATTGATATACAGCCTCTCCATTCAACTTCATTCATTCATTTATTTACGTATTCCCTTAATCAATTTAGTCTATTTATATATTTTATTTACATTTTTTTCCTTATGGTGAGTTAAGATCCCGCCTCTATACCTCATTTTCATACAACTTCTTCGTTCAGCCTCATTTATTCATTAATTTACCTATTTCACTTATTAAATTAGTCATCTTATACATTTCATTTGCATTTTTTTCCTTCTAGTGAATGAAGAACCAGCCTCTCTACTTCATTAATACACAATTTGTTTCTTTAACCCCATTTATTCATTTATTTACCTATTTCACTTATCAATTTAGTCTTTTATACATTTCATTTGCTGTTTTTTTCTTATGGTGAATGAAAAACTCGTCTCTACTTCATTTTTACGCAATTTCTTCATTCAACTTCATTCATTTATTTATTCACGTATTTCACTTATCAATTTAGTCTATACATTCTATTTACATTTTCTTTTCCTATGACCAATGACCAACCAGCTTCTCTAAGTCACTGTTTTCCCGCCACGTTAACCCACCAAGCCAGTCTCAGCACCACGTATGTTTTATTTGGGACACAATAAGAAGGTTTTTATTAGGTTAAGAATGACACTCCTTGGAATCAGATCGCCAATAAACACCTATAATCGGTCGTCCATTAAAACTATCTCGTTATCTACCTTATCATGATCCGCACTAGATTGTTAATATGTCAAGAGGGCTGGCCAGACACATAAAGAATCAGAAAACTCACTCTATCTCGAAAAAAATGAGAGAGAGAGAGAGAGAGAGAGAGAGAGAGAGAGAGAGAGAGAGAGAGAGAGAGAGAGAGAGAGGATGAAAAAGTGAAGGATCTAACTGACTCTTGCATTACGAAGATGGAGTAAAGGAAAAAATACAAAAATAAGATAACATTTCAGACTTTACCAGTAACAAGGCGAGAAAGTTCCAGAATTACCAGTGAGAGGGAGAGGAAGATGGAGGAGTGAAGATTTTATTAAGTTAAAGAATCGTATGTAACAGTGAATGGGCGCCGGTAACATCCCCTTGGCGATCATCTTTACCTGTGATTGGCTTGCCCACCGCCCGCCCGCCGCCCTCCCGCTACCCGCCCTCCGCCCGCTCGCCTTCACGCACGTCAGAGCAGAAACGGGCGTTCATCTCGGATTTACATATCATTCGCCCAACTGCGGTCTGGCTGACGTCACCGGAGACCAATCCTCACGCCAATTCAGTTCGTTGCTTCCTCTCATCTTTATCAAATTTCACCTCATATCATTTACACCTGCTTTCTCTTCTCCCTATCCCCTCTTGCTTCTTTTCTGATTCCTCTTTTCTAATCTTTCCTCCTCTTCCCTTTTTCTTTCCTTTGCATTGATTTTTGCCTCTTCTGTTCCTTTTACTGTTATTTCTATCTTTTTATCAAATTTCACCTCCATTTACAACTATTTTTTTTTCTCTCTCCCTCTTCTTCCTTCTTTTCTTATTCTTCTTCCTGATCTTTCGTCTTCCTCCTCCTTTGTTTATTCTTCTCCCTTATCCTTCCTTTTGCATCGATTTTTTCTCTTCTCTTCCTCTTAATATTATTTCTATCCTGCTTTCTTTCATATTTATCATAGTTCACCTCTTATCATTTATGCCTGTGCTTTCTCTCCTCCCTATCTCTTCTTCCTTCTTTTCTCATTCTTTTCTAATTTTTCTTCTTTCTTATCGTCCTTTATTCTTTCTTCTCCTGTTTCTCTTACTGTCATTTCTATTTTCTTTTTCATATTCTTTCATGTATCCTTCCTCTTTGTCCTCTTCATCATTTTTTTTATTTATCTTTCTTCCTTATCTCCTTTTCTTGATTACGTACTTAATGTCCTCCCTATCTATTTCTACCTCTCTATTCATCTTTTTATGCTTTTTATCCTCTTCTTCATCTTCCAATAATTATCCTTCCTCTATGTTTCTCTTCCTCATCCTCTCTTTATCAAAATTTACCTTAGATTGCGTACTTAATATTCTCCCTATCTCTCTTTACCTCCTCTTCTATTCCTCTTTCTATCCTTTCTATCTTGCTTCATTTATCCTTCCTCTTTTTTCTCTTCCTCATCTTCTCTTTATCAAATTTTACCTCCGTATTTCTCTTTACCTCCTCTTCTCTTCATCTTTCTATCCTTTCTATCCTTTTCCTCATCTTCCTTCACTTATCCTTCCTCCTCGTCCTCTCCCTCATCCCTTACCTGACCCGACCACTTTCCAAAAGAGGAGTTTAATAATGTTTTTCTTCTTTTTTTTCTACGTGGGATTGAAGCGAGGTAGGAGTTGAGTTCGGCGTCAGGTTAGTGGAGAGGAGCCCTGCCGTGGTCTTGCTGAGGTCTTCCTGTAGTCTCAAGCGGCTCCAGGTGACACAACACATAAATTACTGGCGACATTAACTATTTACAAAAGCTCTGCCCCCGCCATTAGCCACGCATGCGCAGGGGAGGTGGCATCGACAAATGTGTCCTTTTTCGCGCGGTAAAATCAATGGTCTTATGTACACAATGGACGGGGGACACTCAGGAGGAAGTGCAGGAGTGAAGGATGCATTTAGGTAAGATAAGATAGACTAGGAAGTGAAATGCGAGCTGTTGGAGAGATAAGGTTAAGTGTAGACATGATAGAAAAATAGTATGTAGAGTAAAGAGCAGGAATGAGAGACTGGTTTGTCTTATGTAGAAGAGGATTAAATGTATGAGGAGAGAATAAATGGAGAGATGGGAAATAGATAAAACAGACTGGTACAAAGAAGAGAAGGAAAGGAATTGGAGTAAAAGGGGTGGATAGATAAAAAGAGAAAGAGAGAGAAAATAAATTAATAAAACAGTGGGTATATAAGAAAGACAAACAAAGGATAATATACCAAAAAATCAATATGAATAAGAAAACGAGTAAAAAGTGGATAGATGGAAAAGACAAACAAACACTGGTAGACAGAAAAGAAAAAAAAAAGAAAGAGAAATAAAACCAGACAAGGAGTGAAAGAATGGTCGAATGAATAGAGACAAGGAAGCAAAACACACAGACACAGACACTGAACCAGAGGACCGGAGAAATAGGAGGGAGAGAGCTCGCGGGGAACACCCATAAAGAATAAGGAGTATAAATCTATATCACTTAATCTTTGTTCTTTCCGGGTTACACTCTCGTACATGCGCATCCGACACGGCCATTCGAGCAGCCGCGTGGGAGTAATCAAGTAAAAAAGGAAGCCAACAAAGGAAGGGTTTGAGTGTCGCCGCAAGAGGTCCCTAGCGCCGTGTGGGTTCGCTTCCCGGCCCTGACGATCGCGGCGGGGCAGAGGCAAAGGGTTAACTCCAGTACTGTAACGCATTTCTGCCTTGAGTTTAGGGTGCGGTTAGAAGATTTTATTGACATTAGGAAGGGTCAATGGTTAGGTGATTTTATTGACATTAGGAAGGGTCAATGGAGGTCACAAGATTAATGGCCAGAATCTTTACTATTTTAATCCCCCACATAAGTTTCTGAACCAATATAAAATCACCAAATAGTAAGCAGAATGAATATGGAAACGCGTCATGGTACTGAAGGGGGTTAAGGGCTGATGGGGTGGTGGTAGTGGTGGTGGTGGTGGTGGTGGCTGGGGGATTACCCTTCTACGTGATTCATGGCTTACCATAACCTTCATGTCCTTGTACATCTATCTGTCTGTCTGTCTGTTTGTCTGGTCTTTAGTGTGTAAGTTTACCTGTATCCTAAGTCTTCTAAACCAGTAATCCCTTCCTTTTTTTCTAAGTTCTAAGTTCCAGGAGGTATTGAGGCATTCCTATTCATCTGTTTGCCACACACCTCATCCATGCCTGACTCATACCCCTGCCCCTTTATCCACTATATCTTAATCCTCATCCTGTACTCCACTCCTCCACTCCACTCTGTACCCTGACGCCATAATCCACCTGAAGGGAAGTGCCTGGCCAGGGAAGTCAAGACCCCGCCAGGACCCCGCCAGGACCCCACCAAGACCCCGCCAGGACCCCGCCAGGACTCCGCCAGGACCCCACCAAGACCCCGCCAGGACCCCGTCAAGAC
>NC_059284.1:10677749-10685249 GCF_017591435.1 Portunus trituberculatus
CCTTCCCTCTTCTTCTCCTCCTCCTTCTTCTTCTCCTCCTCCTCCTCCTCCTCCTCCTCCTCCTCCTCCTCCTCCTCCTCCTCCTGCATCCACCCTATAATAAATTTCACATTAGCAAAAAACGAAGCAAAAAAGAGAAAAAAAGTTACTATTCTCACATTAAGCGAGATTTGAGTGTCTGACTGCAAGTGTTTGGCGATTCTTTGAGCGGTGTGGTGAAAAATATAATATGATAAGGTCGAGAGAGAGAGAGAGAGAGAGAGAGAGAGAGAGAGAGAGAGAGAGAGAGAGAGAGAGAGAGTTATTAAAGGCACATGAACAACTACAAAATGATGCCAAGTGTTTATGAAAGAATATTAAGAGGGAATTTACTTTTGGGAGGGTATTAATGAAAAATGTCCATTGAGATGAGTGATGCATTTCCGCTGACCATATTATCGACTTTATGGGAGTTTTTAGCAATAATTAAGTACAGAAAGTCGTGTGTGACCTGATTAACACGAAAAGCAGTAGAAAATATGAAGAAAACTATAAAAAAAACACGTATTAGTCAAATATATACGTAAAAAATCGTGATATACTGAATAATATTAGCTAATTAACTTGAAAATGGTCAAAAATAGAGAAAAAGGATGAAAAACTGCATGTAACTTGTTTTTTTCATATATTTTTCTAATTATTTATTTATTCATTTATTTACTTATTGTGTTTATTTATTTATCTACTTTATTTATTTACTCATTCAATAAACCACTACTTAAATATTAGTGCCTTCATTCTAATTTCCTTTCTTTATTCTCTATTGAACTATTTTCGTTACCTCTTTTTTCTACCTATAAAAAAAACGAATGAATTAATAATGTCTATGAAAGTGGCTGTGTTCTTCACTCGTCTATCTTTCTTTAATTGTCAAGTTTTTCTTATAATCTTTAAACGCAGACTTTAACTTTCAACATCTCAGTTCTAAGGTAATTTATTCACCATAAGTAAAGCCAAGAAAAACAATGATATAAGATAAGCAGGTAAGTGGATTTATGATTTGCTAGTGCTATATTTGTCTGGATCTCTCTCTCTCTCTCTCTCTCTCTCTCTCTCTCTCTCTCTCTCTCTCTCTCTCTCTCTCTCTCTCTCTCTCTCTCTCTCTCTCTCTCTCTCTCTCTCTCTCTCTCTCTCTCTCTCTCTCTCTCTCTCTCTCTCTCTCTCTCTCTCTCTCTCTCTCCCAGCATGCAGACAAAAGATATTCTAATTTGGATGCAGCACAGTTCTTCAGATTATTCTTCCCAAGCTCGCTGAGTAGTTTATGTTGTTTGTTTGGGGAAATTCTGTCAAAGGGGAATAATTTACTGACTTTATCTCAACGTCAGTCTATTTTATTCTATCTTATTTATATACTATCCTTATTTATTTGTTTATTCGGCTTTACAATAATCGATAATTTCATCTTGTCATTTTATTTTTTCTCCCTCTCTCCCTCTCTCTCCGTTTCTCTCTCCCTCTCTCTGTTTTTGACACCCTCATTTCCTCCCTCTTTCCTTCCCCTTCCTCTTTCATAACTACTTTTCTTCTCTTCTTCCTTTCTCTTCTATTTAACTTCCTATATCACTCTCCTTCTCTCCCTTCCTTCCTTCCACTCACAGCATCCACATTTCCTCCTTCTCATTCTTCCTCTCCACCTTTACAAAACCTCTCTTCTATTCTACCATCTTTTCCCTCCATCTTCAGAACACCACTCTATCCATCCTCCTCCTCTTCCTCCTCCTCTTTCTCCTCCTTTACCTTATTCAAACCTTTACTAATCTTTGACCTTATTTCATCTCCCATTAACTTGCACGGAGAGACAGGATAACCCTCTTCCCTCCCTCCCTGACACTTCCTTCCCTCGTTCCCTTTACCTCTACCTCAGCCATCCACCGAGTCTTGCATCACTCTTTCTCTCCCTCAGCCTCACCAAACCACATGTCCCTACCCACAAGCTCCTTTGGTTCTGTCCTCACCTCACGTGTTTGGAGCTTTCACTGTGAGAGTTCTGTTAGGTTTCTATTCTAAAGTTTTGACCAAGTGAAGCATTTATTGAAACATTGATTTATCTTTTAGTATTTGCATGGGAGTGATAAAAATGCTGGATTTTTTTATAAGATACATGCTGTTTAGTTTTTTCTGTTTTTTCTTCATTTGTTTTAGGTAAAGGTATAGAAAAACGATTTGCGAGATACGAAATAGATACAAAACAGGTAAAATATAATGCAATAATCAGAAAAACTAAGGGAAAAAATGCACCGATAACAATCAGAACTCAGGTGTAACAGTAACGATTAAAAATACTACAAAAACAAGGACAATAACCCACATTAATAACGCGAGCAAGAAAAAACAGAGTAGCAATAACAATCACATGACACGTGTTAAAGGGACGAATAAAGACCAAACAACTGATGAAATATATAGTTCAGTACACAAATAAGAAAAAGGTATGTGGCAATGATGATTCAAGCGACAGGTTTTAAGAGGCGCACAGGTGGAGGTGTCAACTAAAACACGAGGATATGTGTATTTCTGAAGACAAGCTTAAATGCCAGTCTAATCCAGGAGCCATCGAGTTAAAGGAGGAGGAGGAGGAGGAGGAGGAGGAGGAGTGTAGAAGAAGAAGAAGAAGAAGAAGAAGATGATGATGATGATGATGATGATGATGATGATGATGATGAAGAAGAAGAAGAAGAAGAAGAAGAAGGAGGAAGAGGAGGAGGAGGAGGAGATTAAGAGGATTAAGAACATGGTGAGGTAGTAAGTAACCCGTTTCAGCATCACAAATAGATTAAACACTTATATAAACTAAGATATTTTTATAATGAAGGGAATATCTCTACTCACTCATCCTCTACGTGTCCATCTTTATTGACTCGAATCTTACTACTAGAGACGGCGTGACGGTGGAAAGTTGTGAGTGGTGGTGAAATGGGTCAACTCTTCGCCCAGTCTCCGCTCAAGCTCAATAAAACACTGTGGCGAAAGTTAAGAGTACGTTGGAAAGACACCACTCAGAGGCTCACGAAGAAAGGAGTAAGGACTGACCAAGGAGTTGTAATTTTTTCTGCCAGTGGTTTTATTGCCCGTATTCTGAAACGCTTTCTTCTCTCACCATCACTGCTTTTCAGAGGCTCCAGTTAAAGATACTCGTGTTTTTTAAGAGTATTTTTATGTTTCTAGTGATAGATGGACAAGATTTCTAGTTTATTAAAAAGAGAAACTGCCTTGAAAACTCCGCTAGTTGTCTCTGTGGTCTTGGAAATTTGTCGTAGCGAGAGGAAAAGGCGTTTCTAAATTTGAGCCTATGTTGGTTCAGTGAAATCGTGTAAGGTTGCACAGAATGAAATGTAAAGTTACTTGTACCAGTGACAAGTTGAGGTTTTGGGGATTAATCTTCATGTGTTTGCTTTTACACTTCCACGAGATTGATATAAAGTAAATAAATGATGTAAAACAAAAATAATACGTTAAAATCAATCAGACATCCTAAAATTCTGGTTTGTATTAAGTCAATTTTAAGAATCAGCTCACCTTTCTTTTACTTTTTTCATTTCCACAACAAAAACATCTACAAGAATAATAAATAAGTAAAAAAAACAGGTACGGTTGAGCTTCGAGGAGACTGAAGTAAAGGAGGGATTCAACCTTCCTCAGTAATCAGGTTGTTAGTGCTGAGTCATTAAAGAGCTTTAAAAGAAGACCAGACAAAGTTATGGCTGGGGATGATAGGTGGAAATAGGCAGGTGTGTTTCATAAAGCCACTGCCACTTGTAGGCCTGATGGCTGGTTGCAGTTTTTCTTATTTTCTTCATGTTTCTGTTTTACTTCAATTCCACACAAGAAACCTAAAAATATCCTTAAATTTGGAGTCGACTTCGTGAAAGTTTATCCTCTTCAGTGCCATGACACGTTTCCATATCTATTCTGCTTAACTTTGGATTTTATAAAGCTTCAGAAACTTATGTTGGGGATTAAAATAGTGAAGATTCTACCCATTAATCCTCTGATCCCCATACACCCTTGCTAATCCCAATAAAATCATCCTTTCGTACACAAACCTCACAGTAAAAATGAGTCCCAGTGTTGAAGGGTTAGTCTGTCACTGGAACCATCAAAATATCCTTAAAAACCCATGTGACAAACTAGTGTCTTAAAAATAGAGATGATTTGGCCACTACTTCCAAAGGCCTGAGAGATGAGTAGCTTGGTTCTTGAGAGTGTTTCTGCTGTTGATGACATAGAAATCGTGATAATCTGTCACTAAAACCATCACAGTAACTTTAAAAAACCCGTGTGACTGAAACAAGAGACCATTAAAAACAAAACAGTTGTGGCCACTATTTGGAAAGGCCACAAGGATGACTATCTTGGTTCTTAAGAGTGTTTCTGTTGTTCATAACATAGAAATCATGTTAAATGCGAGTCAACCTCTTTTTCCACCTGCTGAAGACCTCTCAGACTTAAGCTAGGGTAGGTTAGAGAGCGGATTAAGTAGGTGAACGTATGGTGGGCGGTACAGGTGAGGCACAGGTGAGGTTCAGCGTGGGTGGTGGGCGTGAGTGACGGGCGCGGGTGGCGGGCGTGGGTGGCGGGCGTGGGTTCAAGGCTCGGTTGCAGACAAAGCGAAATTACGAAGATCAGTGTTGTAAATCCTTATTCCAGGTTATTATGTAGTTTAAAGAGGACTCCTTATACGAAAATATGGGGGGAGTGGAGGGCGGATTAAGGCGGTGAATCGCGGGCGTGGTGGAGGCGTGGCGGGGGCGTGGGTTCCTTATGGCCTGAGCTAAGGGCATAAGTTAACCTGGAATGTCCGTAATCCTTGCCTTCCACCGCAAAAAAAAAAAGAAAGAAAAAAAAAAAGGCTGAAGATGGGACAAGAGGTAAACTCCCGACCAAAAGTATGCGCACACACACACACACACACACACACACACACACACACACACACACACACACACACACACACACACACACACACACACACACACACACACACACACACACACGTGATTCAAACATGTTACCGTAAGTTAATGAATACAAATTAGATTATTCCAAAAACATTGAATTCAGTTACAAAAAACATAAAATCCCTTGTACCTTCAATCAACACCTTTACGAAGCAGTGAAGAGGAAGTGCTAAAGAATCCGGTACTATGTCACACTCCAGGTCATACTTTGGGTCAGGAAACAAAGAGCAGACCAGTCAGGTACTACAACAGGTGATGCCGGAAGCCACAGAGTACAAAGTAAAGGAGATCTGGCATTAGTGCACCGAGAAGAGTAACAGGAGAAACCACAACACTAATAAAACAAGCTCCAGAAACGTACTAGAATATATTGTAACCAGGAAAGCACTGAGCCAAGGAGACCAGTGTGTAATGGCATTGGTGTACTAAAGAGAGTTACACAGGAAAGCACAGCAATAACGCAACAGACAGGTAAAGGGATAAATGTCAAATTATATCATATTGTAACCGGGAGAGCACTGAGTAAAGGAGACCAGTTTGTATTAGCATTCATGTACTGAGGAGCGTAACACAAACACAACGATAACAAAACAAACTCCAGATACGCACTAGATTAAATTGCAACCTGGAGAGCGCTGAACGAAGACCAGTGTGTATAAGTACTGACAAAACGAACATTGCAACACAGAACGAGAATAGAACGACAACAAAATGACACACATAAACACACGACGCCGTAAACCAAGCACACACATGCACACTCAACCCCAAAACTCCTTTAGCGGTGAAAATAAGACGGTAGGACACATCAGAGAGAAAAACTGGGCCAGCCATACAAACACTCATAAAATTGACAAGAGGAAAAAAAAATACAAAACATATTGACTTTTTCCTAAGACTCGAAGGGAAAATATATATATGATAATGTCTACTTTGTACATCTTGATTTATGTAAAGCGAGAGAAAGAGAGAGAAAGCCAGTCATGGGGGTATGTTTATCACGTGTAAGGGAGGCGTTAGATATGTACCCCTTCCTCTTCTCTCTCCCTCTCTTCTCTCCCCCTTTTGTGAGTGATATGAAGAACACTGTCATTATTACCAGGGTGTCATATTAATCATGGAGGAGGATGGAGGAAGGAAGAAGAAAGAAGGAAGAAGGGAGGGGAGGAAGGAAGGAAGGAAGAAGAGAAAGAAGAGTGAAAAAAATAAAGGAAAAGAAAAAATAAAGGAAGGAAGAAGGAAGGAGGAAAGAAATGAAGGAAGGAAAGATGGAAGAGAAGGAAGGAAGAAACGAGAGAAAGAAATGAGTAAAAGGAAGGGAAATACAGAAGGAAAGGAAAAATATAAAGGAAGAAAGGAAGAAAGAAGGAAGGAAGGAAGGAAGAAATATCCAGAGGCAAAGGAAAAATATGAAGGAAGGAAGAAAGATGGAAGGAAGGAAGGAAGGAATGAGAGAAGAAAGTAGGAGTGAGAGAAAGAATATAGAAACAAAGGAAAAAGAAGAAGAAAGGAACTGAAGGAAAGGCAGAAGAAATGAAGAAAGGACAAAAAGAAGAAAAAATAAAAATCCAGTAAAGAAATTAAAGACAGATCAAAGGAAAATTGAAGGAAAAAGGAAGAAGTGATAAAAGAAGTGAAGAGAAGAGACACGATAAAAATAGGGAATAGAAAATGAAAAAAAATAAAAAAGATTGACACTCGTATAAGATTTCAGTGGAAAGGAAAGAGGGAATAATGGCGAGAAGAAGAAAAGGGAGGAACAAAAGAAAGAGAGAGAAAGAGTAAAAGGAAGAGAGAAGAGATAAGGTATAAGACTTCACTGAAAGAGCGAGGAAGCGAAGGAAGGAAAGAAGAGAATTAGGGAAGACCGTGAAGAAGACGAATGAGGAAGAGGAGGAAGAGGAGGAGGAGGAGGAGGAGGACAGGAGGAGGAGGAAGGGTATACGAAAAAGATATCTTCTGGAAAAAGGAAATGGCGAAGCTGAAATAAACAAAAAACCAAGAAAATGTAAACAAAATAAAAAAACAAAATATATGAAACAAAAATAAGAAAGAAAATGAAAAAAAAGCAAAATGAATCAGACGTGCATGAAAATGAAAATAAAAGTAAAATAAAATGAAATAAGAATAAAATAACTTAGAAATAAATGAAAATACTGAGATATGAAAAAAAAATACAAATATGGTACAATAAAATGAAAGGAAAATAAATAGGAAGTGAAACAAATATAGATAAAAAGTTAAATAAAAAAGCGAGATACGAAAAATTAAATCAAATAGTGAGATATGAAGAGACAGGAAACACACAAAACCTTTTTTTTCTTACCTTGGATTAAAACAAACTAAAGTAACGAGTCTGTCTTACCTGTCCTTCTCATTATCACACCTGACATCCTCCTCCTCCTCCTCCTCCTCCTCCTCCTCCTCCTTTTTCTTCTCCTTCTCCTCCTCCTGCGTCTTACTTCCTCCATTTTATCATTTCTTCTACTCCCTTCCTCCTCTT
>NC_059284.1:10690249-10692749 GCF_017591435.1 Portunus trituberculatus
AAAAAAGATAAAATAAAAAATAATAAAAACACTTTACAAAACACACCAAAAGGAAAAGAAACATGAACACCAACAAATATAAACAAAAACTTAAAAATCCCAAAGATAAAAAAAAAAATAGATAAACCACAAATAACAGAGCCTCGAGAAACATGCCACGTCCTTTATGACCTCCTGTACTTGAAAATAAATAAATAGACAGATAGCTGAAGGCAAAAAGAAGAGAAAAATTGGTAGAAAAACTTGCAACACCTAATCCACTCACGTCATAAAATAAACACAGGGGCAGTGGGTGATTATTTTTGCTGTCACCCAAATTCCTACCACCCCTCTAACCCCCCCAGGCCCTTCCATCCACCCCCCGTTTTTCCCTCCTGCCCCCTCGTGTCCCCTCGTGTCCCTACGTGTCCCCCTCCCTCCTAAACCACACGAGGCTTTTCTCTCTCCCCTCAGGTGATAAACAAGCTCCCCTCAGCACTGTATCTCTGTTGTCTGTTGATACACACCACACAACACCACACAACACTGCACTATACCACACCATACCACACTACACCACACTATACACACCTGCAGCTCCACTCCACCCCAAACCTGCTACTCTGATTTATTTCCTGATTAATACACTTTTTTTTCTATATTTCTGAGTGTTTTGTTGTGGTTGTTTTCATTTTTCATTTTTTTAGGGTAGTTTCTCTCTGTTTCTTTGTTAATATTCTCTCTCTCTCTCTCTCTCTCTCTCTCTCTCTCTCTCTCTCTCTCTCTCTCTCTCTCTCTCTCTCTCTCTCTCATGTTCCCGTTTTCTCTCGTTTCCCTTATTTTTTTCCTCTTCTTTTCTTTCACTTTAATTCTTTTCTTTACTGTGTGTGTGTGTGTGTGTGTGTGTGTGTGTGTGTGTGTGTGTGTGTGTGTGTGTGTGTGTGTGTGTGTGTGTGTGTGTGTGTGGCTAAGCACGGCATCCACGGGGCCTCACCAAACACACGCACCACAAAAAAGCCACAAAACAGCGAAGTTAAACACTAAACTTTGCCCCCTCTAACTAAAATCTCTTCAGTGTGGGCAGAGAGGCAACCTTCCTGACCCTGCCTTGGAACCCTGCCACCCCTACCAACATGCTAACCTCCCACCCTGTCATCCTCCCATTCTCCCATTCTCTTGCTCGAAAACTAAACCCTTTCCCTCTTCCTCTTTGCTATTCCCATTTTTTCTCTGCATTCTCCCTCTCTTCTCTACTTGGAACCCTGCTACCCTGCTACCCTGCTACCCTGCCAACCTGTCATCCTCCTATTCTCTCATTCCCTTCCACTGAAACTAAACCCCCTTCCCTCTATCTATTTTCTATTCCAATTTTTGTCTTTCTCTCTCCCTTTCTTTTCTCTTTTTTCTATTTACCAATTTAATTTACTTTCTTTCTAGATTTACCTATTTTTACGTTCTTTTCTCTTAAGTTTCTCGTTTTTTTTTTTACCTATTTGTCATTTTTACCTATTTTTTCCTCTTTCTGAACCCACTCTTCCATTGTTTTCCCTTAAATTTTTCCCTTTTTTTTTCGTCCACCTATTTCCCTCCATCTCTCTGAATCCACTCTTTCATTCTTTCTCTATAAAATTATCCCTTTTCCTCCACCCATTTACCATACCCCACACTCCCTCTCGCTCTCTCCCTTTCCCTCTCCCTCACTCTTTACACTCAGCATCCTCATCACTTATATAGAGGGGGAACTATTTACGTAAACCCGCCTGTATGTGCTCTGTGCCGTATTTAGATGAGCTAAACGCTTTGATACACACAAACAGTATTATCAATATTCACGATCTATGGGCTAAATTAATTCCATGGAGTGTTTGCCTCTTGTCTACAGCGCTGGAAACATGGACGACGCCCTCACAAATAAATAAAAAATATGACATTAGCCTCGCTACTCATACTCGTAACGCCCTCCTTCTCCCCCCCCAGTCTCTCTCTCTCTCTCCCCCTTCCTCCCAGTGCTGTGCTGTACTATTGCCGCTACACACTTCACTCGTCCCTCTCCCTATCTCTCTGTCTCTCTCTCTGCCACTTCACTCGCTCTCACCCGGTTCGCCTCTCACACATCAAACAGTGCTCTCACCGCTTATTCCTCTCACTATTCCCTATCCTTCGCTTCTCCTCGTGTTACCTTTCCTAGCGTGCGTCTGTCAGGTGTTCTCAGGTGTTCTCAGGTGTTGTTGTTCCGGTTACTCTCCTTTCGGTTAGTTTTCTGTTCGTTTATCTACTTTCTCAGTCTTTAGTGTTCGTGTGTAAGGACTTCTGGGTAATGCTAGCCTCTTTTCATATTATTTGTATTGTTTTTTGCTATGATTCTAAGTTTTTCGCGGTGGATTCAGTCATGTGTTTCATTATTAACTCCTTTTCCAGTCTTTTGTTTTTTTTTTACGTAGGGAAGAGGACCGGCCAAGGGCAAAAAAAAGAAAAGAAAAATAAGGCCCTCTTAAGTGCTGGCTTTCTAAAAAGTGGAAAA
>NC_059284.1:10697749-10702749 GCF_017591435.1 Portunus trituberculatus
TTGTCTCTAAACTAAACTATTCATTAAAAGAAAAATCTGTTCTTTCTAGTAATTTTCTCTCTCTCACTTCTACCGTCAATCTTTATCATCCTTCAAAAATCAAATATCTTTTTATCTTTTCGTTATATTTTCTCTAAATTAAAATATTTATTTATCTATCTATTTATGAAATGAAGAAATTAGTCTTTTCTTTATATATTTTCTTCTCTCTCTCTCTCTCTCTCTCTCTCTCTCTCTCTCTCTCTCTCTCTCTCTCTCTCTCTCTCTCTCTCTCTCTCTCTTTACTCCCTTTTACTTCCACAGACGTTCTTTTGTTAATATTCAGAGCATAGTTAAAAATTCTTTGCATGAACTAGCAGAAAAAAAAAACAAGAACGAGAGAATATGAACTTAATTTTTCAGGCCGCAAAATTATTTAAGAGATCGTGTCCCGGAATAAAAAATGTTTAAAAATATCGCGGGTGATTATAGAAAAAAATAAATCAGCTGGGGAAAGGTGGGGGTGTGAGAGATTAAGGTGTTAATGACGCTGCTTTAATTAACATCCTCTTTTTCCTTCAGTCTCTGCCTTTTTCGCGTCAAGGAGAGAGAGAGAGAGAGAGAGAGAGAGAGAGAGAGAGAGAGACATTAGCTTAGAATAAATCTTAATCTGTTTTCCTCTCTCTCTCTCTCTCTCTCTCTCTCTCTCTCTCTCTCTCTCTCTCTCTCTCTCTCTCTCTCTCTCTCTCTCTCCATCTATTTATCAGTAACATTCTATCAGTATCCATCTATTTTACCACTTTATCTATCTACTTCTATTCTGTCACTTTATCTGTCTATCTATTTATACTTTACCGCTTTATCTATCTATCAGTCAGTCTATCTACCAATCCATACCAAGACATTTGTCCTAGATAATTGGCTAATTCTCTTAATCTTTTAGGGAACTGGCAATCAAGTGGGCCTTTTTTCTTTAATTTTTGTTGCCCTTGGCCACCTTCACCTATTCCATTAAAAAAAAAAAACTTTTATTTATCTAATCCAAAAGCATTATCTTCCAAAACGAGGGAAAAATAACACATTACAATATTTCTTTCAAGGATATAGGAAGTCAAGGCGTTACGTTCACCACACAGATGTTTCCGCACACCTGTCTGTCATTACCTGGCCGCCGCACACCTGGCTCTATCACCTTGGCGGATCATTACTGTTTTTATTAAGTGGTTCACCTTTTGCAGTGTTTTCTATTATTTGTTAATGATTTGTTTCCAGTTTTGGGAATTCATATGGAGAGAGAAATATTAATGGCTGGATAATTGCATGCGATATTGCATTAATGGTCATAATTATGTTCATGAATGCCTCGTTGTTGCCTCGATAATACACAGCACTCGATACCACTACTAACACCACCACTGCTAACACCAGCACTACTAACACCACCATTTCTAACACCAATACTACTAACACCACTAATACCACTACTACTACTACTACTACTACTACTACTACTACTACTACTACTACTACTGAAAAAACAACTACTTTAATAACCAAAATGATCACGTTCACTAATATTATGCCCACCACCACCACTACTACTACCACCATCACCACCACCACCACCACCATAACCAATAACAGTAGCAACAACAATAACAACAACAATTACCACCACCAGTACGGCACACTGGGACACCTACCACTACTCAGGTCATTTTACACCCATTAGCAACACACACACACACACACACACACACACACACACACACACACACACACACACACACACACACACACACACACACACAAACACACGAAAAGACGGACCCGAGCGTTACAGCAAGGAGGAGGAGGAGGAGGAGGAGGGATATAGAACAAGAAAGACAGACGAATAGGAATAGGAAAATCAAATAAAGATATGATAAAGAAAAGTGACGATTGAACAAATGAAAACAAGAAAGAAAATAGGAAAAAAAAAAGAAAAAAAAAGGAAAGAAAGAAAGGAAATAGAAAGGAAAACAAGATGGCAAAATAAAGAATGAAAAAGTAACAAGCAAGAGAAATAAACAAAAAAACAAAACAAAGAAACAAAGAAATTAAGCAAAAAAAGGAATATATTGTGAATAATAGAGACGATAACGATGATCGTGATAGTGGTGAGGGAGAAATGATGGTGATAATGATGGTGGTGGTGGTGGTGATGATGATAGATAGATATGATGATGCTTATGTTTACGAGAAGAGAGAGAGAGAGAGAGAGAGAGAGAGAGAGAGAGAGAGAGAGAGAGAGAGAGAGAGAGAGAGAGAGAGAGAGAGAGAGAGAGAGAGAGAAAGATGAAGGAGGCGAAAATATGTAAAAGAGGAGGAGGAGAAGAGAGGGGAGGAAGAAAGGGTGAGTGAAGGGAAGGGATTGAGAAGAAGGGCAATGAAGGAAGAGAATAACGGAAGAGGAGAGAGGAAGATAATTAGATAAGAGGGAAAAACTGGAAAAATCAGAGAGAGAGAGAGAGAGAGAGAGATATGGATTGAAGAAGAAACAGAATGACAAAGAAGGAAGGAGAAAGGAAAGATGGAGAGGAGGAGGGGGAGAGAAATTAAGGATGAAGACAAGGGCATATATGTAAAGAAAGAAGAAGGAAGAGAGGGAAGGAGGGAGAATCGAAGGAAAAAAAAGGAGGGAGAGGACAAAGGAAGGAAAGAGAAAGCGATTGGGAGGACACAAAGGAGAGAGAAAGACAGGAACCAGAGAGACGGAGGGATAAAAGGAAGGAGAGAAGGACAGAGAAGGAGTGTTTGAAGGAGAAAGAGAGAAAGGTAATAGGAGAGAGGAAAATTAATAGGATGGGAGGGAGGGAGAGGGAGGGAGGGAGGGAGAGGTAAAGTGTGGAAGGAAAGAGGAAAGAGAAAGGGTACGAAGGAGGGAGGAAGGAGAAGAAGGAGATAAGAGGGAGAGGAGGAAAGAAGAAGGAAGAAGGATGAAGGAGAGACGGAGAAGCAGAATAGAAAGGAGAAGAAGATGGAGAGAAAGAGAGAGAAGAGGGATGGAGAAAAGAGAAAAGAGAAGAAACACAAGCAGGATAAAAAATGGAAAGAAAGAAGGATGAAAAGAAAGAAAAGAAGAAGAATAGAAAGGGAAAAAAAAAGAGAAGACGTGAAAGAAAGATAGAGAGAAATAAAGGAAGGAGAGAAAGAAGAGACAAAGAGAAGGAAGGGAGGGAGGAAAAATGGGGAGAAACAGAGATAGGAAAAGGAGAGAAAGAGAAGAGATAAAGGAAAGACAGGAAGGGAGAAAGAAAGGAACGATTGAAAGAAGAAACAGAGAGAAGGAAGAGAAAGACAAATAATAGGGAGAAACAGAGACAGGATAAGGAAAAAGAAGAGATGAAGGAAAGAGAGAAAGAGAGAAATAAGAGAGAATGTAGAGACAAAGAGAAAGTAGGGAGAAACAGACGAAGGATTGAAAAAGAAAGAGAGAAGGAGGAAGAAAACATAAGAAGGAAGAAACAGAAGCATAAAGAAAGAAGAGACAAAGAGAAAGAAGGAAGGAGAGACAGGAAGGAGAAACAGAAAAAGGAGAAAAGACAGAAAGAAGGAAGGGAGAGAGGAAAGATAGGGAGAAACAGAGACAGAATAGGAAGGAGGGAAGGAGGGAGGAAGAGAAGGAGAGAAGGAGAGAGGAAGGAACCATTTGTAGGTGTCACCAGTAAGATTGTTCGCGACTCCCAGTAATGGCTGAAGGAGACTCCGGACGACACTCACTTCGGCTATTTCCGGGTTATGAGAGGCTGCGGCCAGGTGAGGGATGGCGTGCGTGCGTGGGTGCGTGCGTGTGCGTGTGTAGGTGTGTGTGTGTGTGCGTGCGTGTGTGTATGCGTGTGTCCAGCTTCTTCCAGCGGTACATATTAACACTATCATTCATGCACACGTGTTTTAGTCCTCTTTCTCCTCCCCCCCAATGTCTCTGTCGTCTGTCCTCCCCTTCTCCCCACTCCCCCAGATCTCCCTCGGTCCCCTCCCGCCCCCAGCAGCCTAGCACGCCCACCCTTTCCTTCGCCACATGGGGAAAAAAGGCTGGCTCTAATACATAACTTAATTGAGTTCAAATCCTCTTACATCCTTATTAGATAGGAAAAGTGGATCGCGGCTGCCCAATTAATCCTCGACGATGATGAATTTAATTAGTTTGCCATATAAAAATGATTTCACGAAGAAAACGGATCATTTTGGAGAGAGAATGTGAAAAATACAGCCTGTTTCTCCACCCTCCCTCCTTTCCTCCATCCTTCCCTCCCTCCATTGCTCCCATTCCCATTCCTTCCTTGACGTGCGTACATTTTACTCAATATTTCGGGGAGCGGCGCCCCTGCCCTTCCCTGACGCGGCCGAGTATCGATCCTTCGACAGCCTGATGGATAAGGCCGAGAACATTTCAACAGCTGCCGCCGCGCCTGTACGCCCGCACATCCCGGTGAGATATTATACTCTTACGCCGCTACGAAAATGGCAGAAGGTCTCTCTCCCTCTCACTCTCCACCAGTCTCTCCCAGTCTCCCCTAGTCTCTCCTCTCCTCCTCTAAGTGACAAGAGATGAAGGATTGGTCAAGGAAAGAGGATTCAGAGGCAAGATAACGCCAAGACACTGGTGCTAAGGTGGAAAATCGTTAGCTTCCACGCCTCCTCTCAGCCTTAAGGGTCTTGGGGTGTTATTGGTGCAAGGGACGAGACGCTGGATTCTATTACAGTGCTCTAAAACACGATATAAATAAGAATATGTGTGTTTTTAGGGTTTTTTAGAGTGTTTTACTAGCACTGGGCGTAGGAACAGGTAGGATTGACTGGCCCGGCTGAAACTTACACGCCGTACATACTAATTGGAGGTTCGTTTAATATTAACAAACTTTTAGTGATATTCTGTTGGATAGTTGTTGGCTAATTTGATATATATAATTTGTTACTGGGTTCAAGTTTTATTCTGTGATACTATTATGTATATTTTTTTCAGAATAATGCCATCAACA
>NC_059284.1:10705249-10710249 GCF_017591435.1 Portunus trituberculatus
AAGGCAACAACAACAACACCAACAATAAATAACAAAACAATAACAATAAAAAAACAAAAAACAGCAACAACTATAGAACACCACCACCACCACCACCACCACCACGAACCCTCCTTTCCACCATCCCGTGACAAAATAAAACAGCACTGCCAAGCTACCACTACTGCAGAGAGAGATCAATATGTTTAAGCGTCTTCAACTCGTTACGACCCTTAATGTATGGTTGCCGCATGACGCATGACCAAGGGGAGGCGAGGGGAGGGGATGGAAGGAGAGGGAGAGGGGAGAGAAGAAGAGCAGGAGACGGGGAAGAGGGGAAAGGAGGGGGAAACAAGGGCGAGGCATCTGATAAATGGGACACCTGGCTGATTTACACCTGCTGGGAATAGTTATGAGTAGGACAGGTAAAAAGAAGCAAGATTTAGGAGGGAGAGTGAAAGTAAAGGAAGTGAGGCGGAAGGGATGGAAAGTAAAAGGAGGTGGACTAAAAAGTAAAGGAGAAAGAATGAGAGAAAAGAACGAAGGAAGGAGAGAAGTAGAGGAAAAGAATATGGAGAGGAAGAAGGGAGGAATGCATGAATGAATGAAGGAAGGAAGGAAAGAGGGAAGGAAAAAGGGAGGGAAGGAAGTAAAAGAAGGAAGAAAGGAAGGAGATAGATAGATAGATAGATAGATAGATAGATAGATAGACATATAGATAGATAGAGATAGATAGAAAAAATAAATAAATAAAGAAAAAAAACTTACACCCACACACACAACACCCCAAAACACACCAAACATCCCTTTACACCCATTTACCCTTCACCACACCCCCACCAACACCATCAACACCTAGTCACAACACCCCTGCTTCCCCATCACCACTAACCCTGTACCTATCACCCTATTTACCCCCTACCAGCCATTACCAGCCATACACGAGTCTTTTAGTGTCAATGGACAATACAGCAAGGGTGGAATGGGAGGACAGCATCAGCCAGGCCGTGCTCATGTTTGCTGACATTAACAGGTGCAAATCCCCATAACTGTGATTCCCTACCTGGGTTAATGGCAGCCTTGGGGGTCGGGGAGGAGTAGGAGATGAAGGGAGGGAGTAGAATAGAGGGAGGGAGCAGGGCGGACGGAGTAAGAGAAGGAGGGAGTAGGAGAGAGGGACGCAGTACAAGAGAGAGAGGGAGAAGGAAGGAAGGAGGGAGGGAGAAAGAGCAAATGGAAGGGAGTAGTATAGAGGAAGGGAGCAGGAGAGAAGGAGGAAGGGAGTAGGAGAGAAGATGAGAGGGAGTAGGAACAGGAGGTAGGGAGCAGGAGGAAGGGAGAGAGTAGGAAAGAGGGAGGGAGCTGGAGGGAGGTCAGGAGGAGGTTAAATAAAGGAAAACAAATAGCAACAAGTCTTTTCAGTCCCTTCCACTTTGTTTGATAAGGAAGAAAATGGAAGTTTGTTTATATTGTTCCTTGATACACGAAATATAAAGAAACACTACCTCTACTATGCCTAAGATTAAGACTCGTATCCTGAACCCCTTTGCTCTCTCACCACCACTGCTTTTCAAAGGCTCCAGTTGAAGATACTCGTGTTTTTTTAAGAGTACTATGCTTCTGGTGATAGACTGGCAATATTTCTAGTTTATTAAAAGGAGAAACTGTCTTGAAAATCCGTCTAGTTATCTCTGTGGCCTTGGAAAATTGTCGTAGTGAGGAGGAAAGGCGTTTCTGAATACTGGTGTAACTGCCCCTAAAGATTGCATGAAGGTGATCTACAGGTTTACGGGATGAGGGAAAGGGAAAAGATGGGAAAAGATACATAGTGAGAGAGAAATGAGCACCATCCATTCTCACTATCAAATCTTAACAAACAGTAGTAAACAAACAGCCTCTTTAATCTCAGCACACCCCTACACACAAGCATTCACACATTACAAAAACTGATAGCAAATTTAAATGTGCTTCACGCTTTTGTATTTGAATTTGTAGGTTTTACCCTTTTTCAAATGTTCTTTTTTTTTCTAGCGTAACTCCAGCTATTAGCCTAATGACGCCGGGCCGGGGAAAAAAGTGAAGGGGGAAAAAAAAGTGGTAGTGGTTGATGGGTGATGGGAAGTGAAGGGTACGGGAGCCAGGGAGTGAAAAATCCACGAAGCAGTTGAAAAGGTCAGGAAGCAGGTGGAAAGAAGCAAGGTAAAAATCCAAAAGACAAAAAAAAAACAATAAAAAGCAGCAAAAGAATAAATAAAAAATACAAAAAAAATGAAAAAGAGAAAACACAAACATTTGAATGATAAAAAAAATGTTAAAAATTGGTAAAAGTAATAATAAAAAGACCAGGAGAGAAGGATGAAGCTGGGAACAAGTGAAAAAGCCAGCAGAGAAGGATGAAGAAAGCTGGGAAACAAATGAATAGGCACACACCAGAGGAGGATGAAGAAAGCTGGGAACAAGTGAAAAAGCTAGAGGAGGATAAAGAAAGCTGGGAAACAAATGAATAGGCACACCAGAGAAGAAAAAAGAGACTAGTAAGCGAACAGTGACAAACATCGTAACATAAGCAGTGAAAAACCAGAAACTAACAAATGAATCTCAAAATAAAGAAATGAAAAAGACTAGACAGAAGGAAATCCTCTATCAACTCCCCCAGCCGTGACCTTTGCAGCCGTCTATCAGGGGCGTGGACGAGGTCAGGTCACGCCCTCTCCCCTCGCCACGCCATTAAGACCATTATGTCTCCTGAGAGAGCCATTAGCTCAGCACTGTATGGCTGAGATATGTTAATGGAGCTCTCTCAGCCACATCACTGCTAAGAACTCGCTACCAGCCTCTTTGCCTCCCTGCCTCCCTGCCTCCTTTCCTCCCTGCATCCCTACCTCCCTGCCTTCTTGTCTTCCTGCCTTGCTGCTTCCCTGCTTCCTGACTCCCTGCTTTCCTGACTCTCACAGCTCTTCACTTCAGCAGGAACTCGTAACCAGCCTCCCTGCCTCCCTGCTTCCCTGCTTCCCTGCTTCCTTGAATCTCACAGCCTTTCACTTCAGTAGGAATTGTAAGCACGGTGATTTTTGTGATTTTCTGTTAGTATATGGCTATGTAAGTACTCTCATTGGTGTGTTTAAAGCCATCAATGCCAAGACATATTTTTTACCTTCAGTTTTGGATGCGATTAGACGATTTCATTCACATTAAGAAGGGTCTTTGGTGGTCCGATGATTAATGACCAGAGTCTTCACTATTTCAATTCACCCACATAAGTTTCTAAAGCTGTATAATATCACCAAGTAGTAAGCAGAATGAATATGAAAACGCGTCATGGTACTGAAGGGGTTAGGTGAAGATTGTGACGCTGGGAAATGTGAAAATGATACTGTGATGCTGGAGGTTGAAATATGACCGTGTCCTCAACTCCAAGAAGCAGAAATCATCTTTATGTCACTTTAGGCGTTAATAGTGACTGAAGACGTGGGTGTTTTTTGCAATGACAGAGACGAGAGCGCTGGTTCAAGTTTGCGAGAAGACTAGAGTGTTTTATTCAGGTGGGCAGAACATCCTATCTCGTCCCTAAAGAACTCAACATTTGTATAGGAGACTGGCGACTGAGTGGGCCTTTTTTCTTTATCGTTTTGCTACTCTTGGCCAGTCCTCCTCTCTTACGTAAAAAAAAATTGGATTACGCGTGCAACTTGTAAATATCTGGCGCGAAATATTTAAATGGTTGGTGTTACTGCAAATAGTGCTAAACGTCGCGAACCAAGTACTGTCTTTCGGTGGTTCTCTGCCTCCCTTCGTCATCTACTCCCGCCTCGTCCTCCTCAAGCTTGTAAGAGTGTTTTCATTAACCTCCTGTATCTGAGTTTTAAGTCTTCATTAAGATTAGGATTAAGAAGAAACTTTCCTTCCTTTTACTGTACTGACGATGTAAAAATATTATCTTGGTATGTAAGTACTTAACTCTCAAGGGAATTAAGGATATGATTAGTTTCACAATTTATCAAGTCTTCTGGTACACAAGGACATCACCAATGACCGTTCCTACACGCCCCTACCATAGACATCATTAAGTATATTGATGTCTATGTCTTTACTCTCACCGGCCTCCAGTCAACATCAGGTAGACGCGGCATTGTATTGTTTTGATGGTGAAAAAAATATTACCCTGTTATTTAAGTATTTAACTCTTAGGGGAATTAAATAAAGAGGTCACAGAAATTTAGTTTCATTATTTAACAAGTCTACTGGTACACAAGGACTTCAGGACCGTCCCTACACGCCTCTATTCTCAATGGCCTTCACTCGACGACAGGTAGACGGTATTGTGTGAATGAGTGTATCAGAGAGAGATGTCGAAGGAAAAAGGAGAAGGAAAAGGAAATTAATCATTGATGGAATATTACAAGACCTTGACATGACGGGAAAGAAGAGACAGGCGAAACACACACACACACACACACACACACACACACACACACACACACACACACACACACACACACACACACACACACACACACATCCGGAGGAGGAGATTACAACGCAAACGAAAAATAGCACACTGCAATAATACATTTCGCAAACATGAGCGAGAGAGAGATATAGCGAGAGCGAGAGCGAGAGCAACGAGCAACGCAGCGTAAATTGAATACGTTTCCTAACCATGACACAGCGGAACAGTAATAATACCTGCATCCGGAGCGCATCACGGCCACCAATACCTGGCGCCACAATGCTGAACCAAATGAAATACCCACACACGCCACAAACAACACTCATTTAATCACTGTATTCCTGGATCACAACTTTTAATCTCTTGTTTACCTGCGAGTGTACGTTCCCAGGCGCAGGCGAGTGGGGAGTGAGTACAGGTAAGTAGACACACCTGCACTGCTTCAATCACAGGTAAGTGCCGTGGGTTTTTCTCGTTTTTCATCCGTCCAGCAAAGCAAAAATGTGTAAGTTAGGACAAAATAAAGGACTTAATTGCATGTGGGTCCAACTTTGAATTAGCTGCAATTTCA
>NC_059284.1:10717749-10725249 GCF_017591435.1 Portunus trituberculatus
AAGTGAACCATCAAAAGGTCGCGACACACAGAGAGAGAGAGAGAGAGAGAGAGAGAGAGAGAGAGAGAGAGAGAGAGAGAGAGAGAGAGAGAGAGAGAGAGAGAGACCATTCCCTTTCAACTTTTACTGTCCAATGGCGCCGTCGAGGAAAAGAATAAGGAGGTTGAAAGAAAACGCAAATGGGTCGCTTCGTGAAAAATATGCCCCGCCATTCACTTGTGTCTCGTGCAAAGAAAACGGAGAACACGTGTCTCGTTTTGGGCGGAGGAGACTGATAATAGTGTGTGTGTGTGTGTGTGTGTGTGTGTGTGTGTGTGTGTGTGTGTGTGTGTGTGTGTGTAAAATGGCACAAAAGGATGCAGATTACGACCCCGACTGACAGAGAGAGAGAGAGAGAGAGAGAGAGAGAGAGAGAGAGAGAGAGAGAGAGAGAGAGAGAGAGAGAGAGAATCCAAAAATAGAAGACAAACGAACAAAGGCAACGACGAGAACACATCACATCAGTAACACACACACACACACACACACACACACATCGGTCACTCACTCACACCATCTCTCAATTAATAGTACAACAACACACACACAATAACTGAAAGAACAAAGGGAGAACTGCAGGCTAACACACACACACACACACACACACACACACACACACACACACACACACACACACATACACACCTCGGATATATTCATGTACTAAACATCCACATGACAATTACGAGATTCTGAGACGGATGAGGGAAACAAAAAGAGATTCAGTGTGGATGAGGTGACAATTAGATGCTCCACAAGGAAGGAAAGAGGGGAAAAACAAGGAAACACGGGGGAATTCAAGTAGCGCTGAACTCACTAAAAGATAAGGCTCGGATCGTGTTGGTGTTGTTTTTGCCACCAGTAACACAGCCAGGTGCAAGATGGGACCGTATTCAGAAACGCTTTGCTTTCTCACCATCACCATTTTCTAAGGCCATAGAGATGAGTAGCGGGGTTTTTGTAGCGTTTTCTCCTGTTTGTAATGTAGAAATCTTGTTATTCTGCCTCTAGAACAGTAAAAACTCGCTTATAAACGCCTTATTCGTTCATCACTACTTTTCAAGGCCACAGAAATGACGAATGTGGTTTTCTAGAGTGTTTTTCTAGTTAATAATGTACAAATATTGTCACTCCACCTCTAGAAACAAAAAAAAAAAGCTTTAATCTTTCACCACGAATATTTCCCAAGACCTCAGAGATGACTAGCGGGCCTTTCAAGAGTGTTTCTCCAGTTAGTAACGTAGAAATTTTATCAATCCGCCACTAGAACCGTAAAAACACCTTAAAAACTCATATAAATTGAAAAAAACCCTTCTGAAATAATGGAGATTAATTTTAAAAATACGAGCCATGGTCACACACACACACACACACACACACCTGGGCACTGGTAATTGGCAGCGCACATCGACCACAAAACAGGTGCAACAAATCCTGCAACTTGATACAGCGGCGAGGATTTGAGTCTCCTGGAGAACCATATGGGGCTGGAGAGGTGAGTGAAAGAAGGTTCCTCTATAGAACCTACCTCGTAAACTCGCCCTAATCGTCATGAGGGGCAGAACATACTATCAAGTCTCCTCAGTAAATAATTATCAGGAGAGACGGATGGTCCTCGCTGGCGCCGCCCTGAGAAGTATCACAGGGCATTAGTTACACAAGCGCACGCCTGCAATTTTCTTCCTTTGTGACGCTGCGATGCTTCTGTGTCATGTGCCTCTGTCCTGCTCTGGGGGAGGGCTGGGTCGGAAACACGGTAGAGAGAACGAATAGAAAGAAATGAAAAGAAGAGGTAGTAGGAGTGATTAATTTATGTTTATGTAAGACAGGACTGGCCAAGGACAACAAAAATATAAAGAAAAAATCCCCACTCATTTGCCAGTCTCCTTATAGAGCCGATAGAATTAGTAGATAGATAGGAACAAATGTCTTGAAAGAATGGACTAAGGTGAAATGGAGATAGAGAGGAAAGGAGGGGAAGGAAAAATAGGAGAGAAGATAAAAAAGAAAAAAGAGAAATGTGTAAAAGTAAAGGAAGAGAAGAGGTAAGAAGAATGAAAGAGAGAATGGAGTAAAACTAGAGGTGAAAAGAGGGAGATGAAGAGGAAAGGAGGAAAATGAAAACAGGAAGGGAAGATAAACGAAAAAAAAGAGAAATGTGTAAATGACAAGGAAGAGAATGAAAGTAAAAATAAAAAAAAAGTAAAAGTGAAATTGGGAGATAAGGAGGAAAGGAGGAAAATGAAAACAAGGAAGGAAGATAGAAGAGAAAAATGTGTAAAATTCAAGGAAGAGAAGACGTAGGAAGAATGATAGTAAGAGTGAAATAGGAATAGAGATGAAAAGAAGGAGATATTGAGGAAAGGAAAGAAATGAAAAATGGAAGGAAGAGAGAAGAGAAATGTGAAAAAAAGTCATTATTTGTCTTTCGCTTCTCTCTCGAGGTGTAAAATTATATCACCTGCTTTTAAAGAAGGAACACACACACACACACACACACACACACACACACACACACACACACACACACTTCACTGTCACTCTTAATCTCATTCATTAACACACAAAATTAAACTTATCATGATTATCACTCTAAATGCAGATTGCTCTTAATTTCTTCACTTTTTCTCTTTCTGCAGTTGTTTCTTATTACTTTTTTTGTTTTTGTTTGATGAATTAAAACTTATTTCACGGCCGTGTCAGGAGGAGGAGGAGGAGGAGGAGGAGGAGGAGGAGGAGGAGGAGGAGGAGGAGGAGGAGGAGGAGGAGGAGAAGGAACCAGAGGAAATATGCATGGAGGCCTGAGAGACACAACACCTGTTTCTTCTCTTCTCCTCCTCCTCCTCTTTCCTCTTCTTTCCTCGCTTTGTCCACACGCTGGGGTAAGTCTCTAGATGGACATTCTCTCTCTCTCTCTCTCTCTCTCTCTCTCTCTCTCTCTCTCTCTCTCTCTCTCTCTCTCTCTCTCTTCGCCGCACTCAGTCGCCTCCGTTTGATGTTCTTACTAATATTGACTTTCATTTGCCTTTCACCTCCGCCTCATGTCTCTTCTTTCTTTTCCACTCTATTTTTTCCCCCTCACTTCTCTCTCTCTCTCTCTCTCTCTCATTTACTCTCTCCTATTCCCCCCTTCACGTCCATGTCCCTTCCGTCCCCTTCCCTTTTCTCTCATCATTCTCTCTACCCTCTGAACACACACACACACACACACACACACACACACGGCACGAGACTCTGATAGCATGAAGTCATTTGGGGCGAAAAGGACCTTCATCTGTATGTATGTGTGTGTGTGTGTGTGTGTGTGTGTGTGTGTGTGTGTGTGTGTGTGTGTGTGTGTGTGTGTGTGTGTGTGTGTGTGTGTGTGTGAGGTGTTCAAGTACAGTCCCCACACATGTTTTCACAACAATTGTTCGAGTTACTCTGGAAACAAACTTTTTTCCCTCATCCCCACTCCCGCCTCACTTTCCCCCTTCCTCCCCCACAGCTTCAAACCTCTCTAGTTTTCTGGTGTCGGTTCAGCGCAGAGACTCCAAAGCTTTTTAATATTTCCCGCCAAAAAAATAAAAAGTGTGCAGCAAAATGTGGTATGGAAAAGTTGCTCAATTATTATCGTGTCGTGAGTAAACTGTAATGATTGTTGCTGGATACTTGGCGAGAGAGAGAGAGAGAGAGAGAGAGAGAGAGAGAGAGAGAGAGAGAGAGAGAGAGAGAGAGAGAGAGAGAGAGAGAGAGAGAGAGAGAGAGAGAGAGAGAGAGAGAGAGAGCCCAAAACCAAGGAAATAATATGCACAGCCACGAAAACACAAGAAAAAAGAAAGACAACTTGAACATGAAAAGAAAGAGAAAGAAACTAAGAAAGGGGGGAAAATATACGAGAGAGAGAGAGAGAGAGAGAGAGAGAGAGAGAGAGAGAGAGAGAGAGAGACCCCTTACCCTACCCAACCCACTACCCCTCACTCCCCTACCCTCCCACCACAGAACCATACATAAGCTTAAACAAACCACAGCTCATTAGAACCATGAACTTTGAGGGACGCCGCACCACACTGAGGAGCACCCCTGCACCTGCCCCCTCTCCCTACCCCCCTGCCCTCGTCAGGTCTCAGGGTCACGAGTGCCAAATATCACTCTACCCCAAAACGTAATTTCACGCCTCGAGGCAACTCAAAGACGCCACTCTCCCCTCGCCCCTCTCTCCCTCAGCTCTCCCTTTCGTGTCTACCTCTCCCCTCTTCACCTCTCCCTCTCTCCCTACAGTGCCGCAGCCTCTGTGTGGGAGAGTCGTCATAGGTTCGAATCTTGTTATGAGGTTTGCAAAGGAACAAGATAGAGTAATGAAAGAACAAGTGCTAGTTATTTGTTGATACTTGTGAGGTTTGGGTTGGGGTGGGATGGGTTGGGTTAGGTTAGGTTGGGTTAGGTTTGGTTAGGTTAGGTTAGGTTTGGTTAGGTTTGGTTAGGTTAGGTTAGGTTAGGTTAGGTTTGGTTTGGTTTGGTTTGGTTTGGTTTGGTTAAGTTATGTTTTTGGTTAGGTTAGATTAGGTTCAGTTAAGTTAGGTGAGGTTAGGTTTGGTTAGGTTAGTTAGCTCAGGTTAGGTTAAGATGTATTAAGATGTAAGTTCTCTTTATGTTTTGTATCTTAAAGTTTAATAAGTAAATAAGCAAATAAACAAGTGAAAATATACAGAAGTAGTTTTATGTCTCCTAAAAACCAAGAAAATGTCAAAGAATCTAAACAGAAAGGAGAAAATTGTTTTACTTTATTTCAATTCTTCATTTATAATTTGCCTGTTTTGCTCTCTCTCTCTCTCTCTCTCTCTCTCTCTCTCTCTCTCTCTCTCTCTCTCTCTCTCTCTCTCTCTCTCTCTCTCTCTCTCTCAATAATGGATCGCTTTTCACAGTCCTGTTCGACGTGTTTTGGTAAACCAGTCCTACCTCTTGTGTGTGTGTGTGTGTGTGTGTGTGTGTGTGTGTGTGTGTGTGTGTGTGTGTGTGTGTGTGTGTGTGTGTGTGTGTGTGTGTGTGTGTGTGAGCGCGTCGCCTTGTGGGTTGTGCAAGAGTGAGGTTTTATGAAATATGCAAATCAGTTTCTTGTTCGTTCTTTCTTTCTAATTCAGGTGCGTTTTGTGCGTGGTCTGATTGAATTAAGAGAGCGCTTTGTGTCCAGTGCTTCATGTCATGCATATTAGAAGGCGGTGCAATATTTTACTTCATTGCATGCGTCAAATTAAAGGGTAAACACTCGTTCCATGTATAAATCTCACGGTATTTAAATATCTCCAGTGTAGTCAATAATTCCCACGGTAGATAAATATTTCCCAGGGTTCCTAAAGTATTTTCCAAACTTGCTGAATATTGTTGATCTCTAAATATTGTGGAATTTATACGTGTTTCTAATTCACGAGTCAATATTTCTCATACATTTCCAAACACTTTCAGACTTGTAAATGCTTGTCAAGTGTTGATATTAATTTCCCAACGTTGTGTTCATTATATTTCTAATGCTACAAGGTAAACACTATGTACAGCACACACACGCATACACACACACACACACACACACACACACACACACACACACACACACACACACACACACACACACACACACATGACTGCTTCCTCTTCCTATATTCTGAGTCACACGAATATCTAGAGAGAGAGAGAGAGAGAGAGAGAGAGAGAGAGAGAGAGAGAGAGAGAGTAAGGATCGTACTCTCTCTCTCTCTCTTTCCTCCTTCACTCTTCTTCTATTTCTCCTTCACTCTCTCCCCTCTTTCCCTTTCCTCCCCACGCAGTAGACAGTTAGACACTCAATTTACCTCCGAACATTTCTCTCTCTCTCTCTCTCTCTCTCTCTCTCTCTCTCTCTCTCTCTCTCTCTCTCTCTCTCTTCGCCTCTCCTTAGTCTCTCCTCTTTCCCCTCTTCCTCCCTTTCCTCCATTTAATATCTACCTCTCGGAGTGTCTCTCTCTCTCTCTCTCTCTCTCTCTCTCTCTCTCTCTCTCTCTCTCTCTCTCTCTCTCCAGCCCTGTTTCCTCCCTTCACCCACTGGCATATTTACAGTGGCAATTATCTCTCTCTCTCTCTCTCTCTCTCTCTCTCTCTCTCTCTCTCTCTCTCTCTCTCTCATTCTCACAGCTTAGTTTTAATTGTTTTCCATAAAGGATGAAGCAAGAGGAAGAGAAGATTAAAATGGTAAAGGACAGAGAGAGAGAGAGAGAGAGAGAGAGAGAGAGAGAGAGAGAGAGAGAGAGAGAGAGAGAGAGAGAGAGAGAGAGAGAGAGAGAGAGAGAGAGAGAAGGGTGTGTGAAGAGGAAATGGCGCTACAAAAGACTGAAAGAATTGCCTTTGTCGAGGAAAAAAAGAGAAAAACAGATGGGAAAGAGGGGGAAAAGGGAAAAAGAGGGAAAAAAGAGAAAAAAAGAAGGAAAGAGGGAAAAAGAGTTGAAAAAAGCACCGAGTCTTTATCACTGAAAATTTCCACCACGTGCTTCATTCCTGAAAACAATAACAATAGTAGTCAGTAGTAGTAGTAGTAGTAGTAGTAGTAGTAGTAGTAGTAGTAGTAGTAGTAGTAGTAGTAGTAAAAGTAAAGAGATTAACAAATACTTGAGATTGAATAAGATAAGGATGTGAAAAAATAGATAATAGATAGATCAAGATACACAGAAAGGCAAATAGATAGATAGATATGCAAGACAATAATAGACAAATACAATAACACAAAGCATATTAACATTCCACAGGTCACACTAAACACCTGTATCACCTGTGTCACCTGTTCATTAAGCACACCTGTTCTTTCCCACGCTGCAAACTGACTGATTGATTGATTTGCTAATTATTCCCACACGTCGTAATGGTTCGCCTTTCACGGACACACCTTCCCCTGGACACGCTCCGTCTATACACTGTCACCTGTTCATTAGACACCTGCTGCTTCCTCTTATTGATTGATTGATTGGACTGACTAGATAGACTGACTGACTACAATAACTGACCGACTGGAATGATTGACTGTTTAACTGACTGACTGATTAACTGACTAGCTAACTGACTGACTGACTGACTGATTAACTGATTTATTGGTTAACTAACTGATACAAAATTTTCTTCTTTTACAACCTAACCTAAACAAAATAAATATAACTTCACACACCGCAATTTCTAGGCTTTCACACGAATAATTGAACTGAAAAAAAAATACCCTAACTTTAGAGATTGGCTTTTAACATTTTAGCATTTAGTCCTTCACAAACCTAACTTTAACCTAACCTAACCTAGCAAACTAACCTAACCTAAGATGAAAAATTGCCTTAAACACACCATCATTTCTACACAAACCTAACCTAACCTAACTAATTAACACACGAAGCAACACTCCAGCTCCTCCACACCTGGTAAACCCTAAAACACCTTCCATCCACTCAGCCAATTGTCACCTGCCACATTCAC
>NC_059284.1:10730249-10737749 GCF_017591435.1 Portunus trituberculatus
AACGCTCAGTCTCATAACACCACGCCATCTATAGCGGATTCAGGCGTCTATAGCGTCATTCATTTGTTTATTAATTGGGGGCCGACGCATCACCTGCGCCTCTGATGGGTGGACAGGCACAGGTAAACTAATCATTCACACTGAAAAGGTAAACACTGACATCAAACACACGACGACAAAGAATCGGTAATGATGGACTGTGTGTGTGTGTGTGTGTGTGTGTGTGTGTGTGTGTGTGTGTGTGTGTGTGTGTGTGTGTGTGTGTGTGTGTTTATTTTTTACACATCCTATCTGCCTTCCTATACCACTCACAGTGCCAACAGTGCCAGTTTACTCTCTCTCTCTCTCTCTCTCTCTCTCTCTCTCTCTCTCTCTCTCTCTCTCTCTCTCTCTCTCTCTCTCTCTCTCTCTAAACCTATGTCCCTTTATGCAAATAGTAGATGGTGGCTTGGAGTGTGTTTGTTGAGTCTCCCTGGTCGCCTGCACACATATGCTATCTAATACCCTTTAAATTATAAGAGATTAAACCTAACACATATGGGCTTTGTATGCTAAAGGGTTCTGATCCCCTTTTTAGACACAATGCATCATATTTGTCAGCGTAAATGGCTTCTAATCCCCTTCCTGCGTCACTATACATAACGCTCAGCTGCTGTGTGGGATCCAGCCGTTTGTTACTCCTTCTAGACAGAGAGAGAGAGAGAGAGAGAGAGAGAGAGAGAGAGAGAGAGAGAGAGAGAGAGAGAAAAGGAGAGAGTTAAAGAGAGAGAGAGAGAGAGAGAGAGAGAGAGAGAGAGAGAGAGAGAGAGAGAGAGAGAGAGAGAGAGAGAGAGAGAGAGTTAAGGCACGTCTGACTCACACCAGCGGCTATAAATGACACAACTCACGGTCTTAAAAAGTAAAAGCTGCAATACAAGCTGATCCTTCCTGGGAGAGTGGGAGAGGGAGTGAGAGGGAGTGAGAGGGAGAGGCGGGATGGTTGCAATGCATTCACGCGTCGTGTAATAACCAGGTATTGATATTTATATGGACGTGTTCCCCCTCCTAAAGTGATCATTTCTTAGCTCTGGATTGGCGGTAAGCGTGCGCCACACACACACACACACACACACACACACACACACACACACACAATGCAAATATGCGCCCACGAGTTTCATTATTCATTACGGTTCATTTCCTGTGAACATTAGTAACATTATATTTGGGAAAAAAATAGTTTAATTGTTGTTGTTCTTGTTCATTTTTATGTTATTTGAAAATGCTCTGATTTGTGAAAAGTGCTCTGTTGATATTTTTACTTATTTTTTAATAGAACAAATAATATAAGAGAAAACACAATAACTCTCGTGAAGGAGATGAAGGAAGGAGTGAAGGAAATGATAATAAAGGAGATGATAAAGAAGAAGAAGAAGGAGACGAAGATGAAGATGAAAGTGACGCAGATGAAGATGAAGAGGAGGAGAAAATTAGAAACATGAGTAACAGAGAGGAAGAATGAAGGGAATAAAAAAAGGAAGATAAGGAAGAGGGAGATGATGATGATACGAAGGAGAAGGGAAAAGAATGAAGAACAAAGGAGAGGAAGAAAGGATGAAAGATGATGGAAGGTGAAGTAAAGGGAGATAAAGATGAGAATGACAAGGAAGATAATAACAGAGGTGATGAAGGAATACAATCACCATCTTTCACTGTCACCACCACCTTCACTCACCATCATCACCACTCACCATCATCACAACCACCATCATAAGCAATCATCACCATCACTACAATTTTACACCACATCATCCATCACCACCATCAGTTAAGCTCTTTCTTCACCATTACAGCTACATCACCACCATCATCACTACCACCACCATCATCATCACCACCACCACCATTAACATTGTCATACATCAGTAAATCTCTCTCTCTCTCTCTCTCTCTCTCTCTCTCTCTCTCTCTCTCTCTCTCTCTGACTCGTGATTTTAAAGTTTCCTGATTGGGATGGCGATGAAACAGACACACACACACGCACACGAACACACACACACACACACACACACACACACACACACACACAATTTCTAGTTTCAATCAAAGAGTCGTTGCGGGAACAAAACAAATTAAACAAACAGAATCATTAAAAGAAAGAAACGAGAAGTGAATGTTTTCGTGTGTGTGTGTGTGTGTGTGTGTGTGTGTGTGTGTGTGTGTGTGTGTGTGTGTGTGTGTGTGTGTGTGTGTGTGTGTGTGTGTGTTTTCTCCCTTTAGGTGTGCATTTCCCTGTCCAGTGACTTGTATGATTGCCTGTCTGTCTTTCTGTCTGGTTGTCTGTCCGTCTGTCTGTCTGTCTGTCTCCACCTGTCACGCGATTTCCATTTAAACGTCAGGATTTTATAAGGCGAAAGGTGAGTGTGTGTGTATCTACCTATCAGACAGGTGTTTTTGCTGTGCTCTCTCTCTCTCTCTCTCTCTCTCTCTCTCTCTCTCTCTCTCTCTCTCTCTCTCTCTCTCTCTCTCTCTCAGTCTACCATTTATCTATCTATCTATTTATCTATCAATCTATTCACTTATTTATCTATCTATCTTTGTATCTATTTTCTTTTAATCATGCTTTCACTTTCAACATTTATGATTATTTTTATTACGTGTATATGTTTACTCTCTCTCTCTCTCTCTCTCTCTCTCTCTCTCTCTCTCTCTCTCTCTCTCTCTCTCTCTCTCTCTCTCTCTCTCTCTCTGATCGATACACGAACACAGACACACGGCAGCTCAAATCTACATAGCAAGAGAAGGAGAAGAAGGATCACGCCTCGCTTTTTCCTCCTCCTCCTCCTCCTCCTCCTCCTCCTCCTCCTCCTCCTCCTCCTCCTGCCAGAAAAGGAAGGAGGAAACACAAACGAAGGACAAAGAAAGAAGGGTCCAATGGAGGGAAGGAAGGAAGGAGAGAAGGAGGGAAAACCAGGGGAAGACATAATAAGGAGGTGTGAATGAATGGTGTTTGAGGGGAAGAGGAGAAGGGAAGGAAGGAAGGAAGGAAGGTAGGAAGGAATGAAGGAGTGTGAGGATTTAAGAGGAAGGAAGGAGGGAAGCGTGACAGGAAGGAAGGGAAGGAAGATGGAGAAGGTGACAGTACACACCAAGAAAGGAGGGAGAGAGAAAGAGAAGGAGAAGGAAGTAATAAAGTAGGAGAGAAAGGAAGGAAGAGCCTTGAGATATGAATGACGCAGCGAAGGAAGAAGAAGAAGGATAACAAGGACAGAAGGAGGGAGGAAGGAGGGGGAGAAATGAGAGGAGGAAAAGACGTAGGGAAGAAGGGAAGGAAGAAAGACATTAGGAGGGATGACGGAGCGTGGAGGAAAGAGGGGAGAAAGAGGGAGAGAGGGAAAGAGAAACCTATTTTCCTTCCCCCTTTCCATCTTCGCTTCAGGAGAGAAGAAACGAAATAGATTCTCCCTTTTAGCATCAGAGAGAGAGAGAGAGAGAGAGAGAGAGAGAGAGAGAGAGAGAGAGAGAGCCATCCCTCCCCTCATTTCCCCTCTTTATGGCTTCTCCTCACCTTGGGATTTCATGTTTACACTTTTTGTCGGCATTTTAACGCGGGAAAAATGTGGAAAAATGTTGTTTATGATCATTGTAATTATTCCCTCCTCCTTTAGCGGCGCCTCGACTCCCTGGCCTTGGCGGCGCTATATTCGTCTACACAAACACCAGAGAACCTAAATCTACTACGAGTCAGAAGGTAAACCACTGAGACGCCCTATTCTTACACTAGGTTCACATCACACGGAGGCTGCAGAGATGAAAAGTTACGTTCTCAAGGGTGTTCTTCCAATCGAGGGTACAGAGGTGGTGTTAAACTATCACTAGCGCCCTGAAGACACCCTTGAGGACGCTAATAACGCCCCCCTGGAGTCTGTTAAAAGAGATAAGACAGATTTTGAGAACGGGAACCTCTGAAATAGTACCAGCTGTCACAACCCTCACCCTCTCCCTCTCTCTCTCCCTCTCCTTCACATTCGTCCTCTCGCTACCCTCCTCCTCCTCCTCCTCCTCCTCCTCCCTACAGCAGGAGGGCGCCGTAAATTTTCCTTTCTCCGTCAATAAAAGGAGAGGAAGAATGCCGGGGCGTCAGGCGGGCGGCTGATAAGGAAATGGGTGATGAGGAGAGAGTGAGATAGGAACCCTTATCGACATTTCTCCTGGGCGTGGTGATCGATGAGGGGAATTCAATGTTTCATGCAATGGATTCAGTAGCTGGAAGTGTGTTATTGTTGCCCTTCGTAGTGGTGGTGGTGGTGGTGGTGATCCGTGCCCTCGTGCATCACGCAGCTGGGATCTTTGCTCGCCACGCCTCACGACCGCCGCTGTTTTTGGTGCCACGGATCAATCACGCGGTCAATTTTCACTTCTGGCACCGCGAAGCTCTTAACCCTCCCAGTACCGTGCCGCATTTTCATACTCGTTTTGTTTACTATTTGATGATTTTATGCAGCTTCAGAAACTTATGTGGGGGATTAAAATAGTGAAAACTCTGGCCATTAATCTTCTGACTTCCATAGACCCTTCATAATGTAAATAGAATCCTCTAATCATACACATAAACCATTTTCATTTTTCTAGTCATATAAATCCTTTGTCTCAGTCTTGATTCTCACTTTACGATTCCTTTCTTCAGTATTGAATCAATTTCATTTTATTTCTAGTCTCCTTCGTTTTTCTTGTATCTATTAATGTTTATTTATTCTTGCCATTTATGTCTTCTGTTTCAGCGATCAATCAATCAGTTTCTGTGTTTCTAGTCATGTGATTCTTTTGCTTAAGTCTTAAATCGATCATTCTTATATATTTCTCACGTCTTTAGTTACATTTCTTTGTTCTCAATGCTGTAAATCAACCTATGAACCAACTAATTCTTTTGTTTTTATTTTCTGGACATCTGATTCCCTCGTTTCACTTTAAATTAATCAACCAATAAACAAATCAACTTCTCACTTACAAACCTTCCTTTATCGAGTTACTTAAAATCAATCTAGTAACTTTCAACCTTTCCCTCAGTAACAATAACTCCTATCCTGCGTCACCTTTCAATCAATCAATCGTCACCGTCACGCACCATCACCTGTAGCATCACCGCCATCACCACCACCACTACCACCATGAAAATCACCATCACCACCTCTACCACCATCACCACCATCACCATCACCACCACCATCACTGCATCATCTAGAGTCCTTGCAACACCTCAACACCGATCCAGTCTATTGATTACACCACTCCTGACCTCTATCCACCTCCCCTTCCTGTCCTCCACTTCCTCCTCCTCCTCCTAATCCAGTATTTACGAACGAGAAAAAATACACTTCAATAATACATCACGGCATTAACTGTATATCACTGTGTTCTTGCGGGCGTCTCCTTGGCAACCCTTCAACCCTTCCCACTTCCCCTCCCTCTGCCTCTCTATCAGGCTGTGAGGGAGTAGCCACACCGCTCAAGGACCATATTCAGCAATGCTCTTCCACTATTTTAAAAGGCTTATATTTAAATGACCCGAGTTTTTAAGGCTGGTTTTTTATGGTTCTAATGACAAATGAACAAAGTTATTACATGATTCACAGTAGATCCACTCTCCGAAACCCGGCTTGTCATCTCGGTGGCCTTTCAAAATAGTCGAGCCTTCAGTCCTTCCTTCCGTACTTTATATCGTGCACCTTTCGTTATTGTTCGTGACACGTGTTTAAGTAGAGTAACCGACATTTGTGAATTTTAGTTATCTCAGGAACAACATTCACTCAGACGCAGTGGTGGTGATGCCTCGTGACGCCATATCAAGCCGCCCTACCCTGCCTTCTCCCTAGCATCCTTGTCTTAGAGTACTCACCCGTGGGACAGGTGGGCTCGGGTAGTGCTGCCCGTTTGTACTGCGTCCCGTGGTGTGTGGCTCTACGTACCGCTGGTGTCCTTGAGATGCACTTTGTCACTTTGTCACAATGATCCTCTGGTACGTAATCCTTCACCACTACTTGGTAACTGCGTCAGGCCAGCCAGTGTTGCCTCCCAGCACAGCAGTGTGTGCGACATGATGCCCTGAGTGAGTCGAACGCTCTCCTCATTAGCTCACACAATCAAGTCGTTGTAATAAAACTTTAATAAGCAAACCTACATTTTTTTGCCTTCACACAAATGCAGCAATGTCATAATCGTTGTTTCCGGTTTCGTATGTAATAATAAACATGTCCTCTCTCCACACCAGTGTTTATTCGTTACGAGGCGAGGATTCAACTCTGAGTCTCGCTCCTCTGCCTCGCGTCTGTGAGCTCATATGTATCCTCGAGTATGTGAATGTATATAGATTACTTTGCCTTGAACTGTAATTACTTAAGTGGTATTCAGTATTTCCCACAACAGTGAAGCGCGTGCTCTGAATTTTTGTTTGCTTAGTAGACCAAAATACCCATCGATGTAATCAGTTCAATCCTTGTTTTTTTATTCCAGATTAGTGGAGCAGAAAATTTTTTAAGCCGTGACTACAATAACATAGGCAACACTGAAGGTATTAGTCAGCACCTGTGAAAAGTAGAGAGAGAGAGAGAGAGAGAGAGAGAGAGAGAGAGAGAGAGAGAGAGAGAGAGAGAGAGAGAGAGAGAGAGAGAGACGAAACTTTTAATATCGTCATCAGAGGAGACAGTACAGCTCATCAGTCAGGGAAGAGGCAACAAATCTGGTGCTGCATGCTTTTCCTATATAACGATTGGCAACACTGATATCCTCTTTCCTACGGCCATATTCAGAAACGCCTTCCTCTTTCACCACGACAATTTTTCAAGCCCCCATAGACAACTGGCCGAGTTTTCAAGACAGTTTCTCCTTATGATCAACTGGAAATCTTACTAATCTATCACCAGAACCATAGAAATACCCTTAAAAAACACGAGTATCTTCACCCAGAGCCTTTGGAAATAGCCATCGTGAGAGACCAAAGCATTACTGAATACGAGACCAATGAAAATTACGATATGAATGTTCTGCTATGCTAAGTTTAATAAAGTGTGTGTGTGTGTGTGTGTGTGTGTGTGTGTGTGTGTGTGTGTGTGTGTGTGTGTGTGTGTGTGTGTGTGTGTGTAGCTGTATCTATCCTTGTCCTTACTTTGTGTTCCTATGTGTTAAGGTGTTGGAAAAGCCTCTCAAATTATACCCTGAAGAGGAGACTGAGAGGACCTAAGCCTGATGGAAGGCAAAAGAAGAGAAAGAGAGAGTGTCAAAGGGGAGTGAGAGGAGAGAGAGAGTGTAAGAGGGAGACGCAAGATGGGGACTGTAAGAAATGAAGAGTCTTGGGATGTATGGAGGAAGGTAAGAGGCAGAAGTGATAGGATGAGAACCAGACAAATAAGAGAATTGAAGACGTAAGAAGCACTGAGAAGGTTGTCTATTTTGAAAGTTGGTTAGTCTTAAAAAAATGAGGAGAATGACAAATTTAGATACAAGAAAAATACATTGAGGAAAGCG
>NC_059284.1:10747749-10752749 GCF_017591435.1 Portunus trituberculatus
GAGATAATGATTTAATCCGGACGTGAGAGAAAGAGAACAAGAACAAGAGAGAGAGAGAGAGAGAGAGAGAGAGAGAGAGAGAGAGAGAGAGAGAGAGAGAGAGAGAGAGAGAGACGTGGCCCTTCATCTAGGTGGGAGGCAATACTCGTCAAGGAATACTTAGCGTGACACACAGGCTCTCATTTCGGTGACAATTTCGGCGGGAGGCAAAAAAAGAGACAAAGACGAAGCTTGGATTGCTGGTAATGGCTGCTCTACTTTACCAATGACTTATGCACGGCCTCTGCTCGCCACCACGACAGATTTTTCCAAAGATTCCCACCCGTGTATATCCGCCTGATAAGATTTTGACATTTACTCTGAGAAAGAGAAAATAGATAATCGTTTGAATCTGCAAATACCAATGGAGAGAGAGAGAGAGAGAGAGAGAGTGTGGTAATAATGACACAGGTGGTCGATGTTAGTGGTGGTGGTGGTGGTGGCATCTAGTGGTAAGGATAATAATTACTACCTCATATTATCAAGTAAATGTCCGGAAATATAAGAAAGTGCTGTTTTAATCTACATATTATAAAATAAGAGAATAATCGTCGTTTTTTTAGAGGTTGTGGCGTCATCTGGTGGTGAAAACAAGAAGTACAAGGAATTATGAGTGAAATATCTGGAAAAATAATGAAGGAAAGCTATGAACAAACTAATTAACACCAGGAATGAAAGACGTTGCAATAATGTCAACTAACTGCGGTAACAAGAACAACTATGTCTTATAAACAAAATACCTTTAAAGAAAAAAGTAATAAATATTGCGTAACTTTACAAACACCAATAACAAGAACGAGCGAGAGGCGGCAGTGGTGTCATCTAGCGGCGGAAATCAAGACCACAACTGCACATAACAAATTGAATAAAACCTTCACATCACAACCCGTCCGTCTCCCGCGCACACCTGATTGGTCCGGAGGCGACAAAAGCTCACCAATCACACTTCACTCCCTCTATTCAATCCACCTGTCATTTCACTTCCCCGCCGACACGAGCTGGAAAGTTACCGCCTCCCGTGAGTCTCGCCGCGCGCCAGACGGAAGTTAGTGCGTGAAAGATGCTCAGAAAATCGTGTTCATGGAGGCATTGTTGGTTAAGACGTTTGGTGGGAAGCCTTGACGGGGAAGACTTGCACGGCTGGCGATGATAAAGTCCAGATGAAGGAAAATTTCACCTGGGGATCTTCAATTACGAATGAAGGATGCTACACTCTCTTAAACTCCGCCAGAGAATTTTCGCACTCTTAGGCTCCTCATGAAAGGTGTTCTGTTGGGGAGTTGAGGCTTCTGGTGGTAGGATTATAATATATACAGCATTCTTATTCATTTATTCTTCCTCTAACGTTGTGGTAACCGTCTAAGGGTATTAAAGGGTGAAAAAACATATTGTTGATTCTTATGAAAAAACGAAATGGAAAGAATGTGTAGTGGAAGTTATTCTAGTTAGGGAAATGTTGAATGTTTGTGTTAAGTTTCACCTTAATAATGTGGACAGGTGCGACACTACTGGAGGTAAATTACGTAACAAGTGCTTAAACAACAACAACAACAACAACAACAACAACAACAACAACAACAGCAGCAGCAGCAACAAGAACAACAACTACAAAAACAAAAGACAACTACACAAATATAAACAAGGAAACCATGCAAAAAGAAAAAAAAGAAATATTACATAAAGAAAACAACGACCAACAACAATAAAAAGGAAAAAAGAATAGTTTGATGCAGGAATTGAACATGGGGCGAGGAGCGAGGGATAACTGGCTCACATTCTCAGATTCCGGAGATTATGATAATGAGCTCATGTAAAATGCCCCATTAGCTGCACCGTGTACTAAGTGCTAGACTGCCTGAAATTTGTACCTTTAATGTTTGACTCCCACTGAAAGGTTACACGTCACTCAGGGAGAAGAATTAAGGTGGGACTCTAAATATTAATGTAATCCAACTCTAGGATGAAGATTAAATGACATTACTTCAACTTTGAGTGAGAAAAATTAAATATTCTCTGATTTCTCTGAAGACGATTATTTATTCCCCACATCGTGATACTGATCAATTTCTTTCGACTTTCTAAAGGGCAGCCAGAAAAGGAAGGGGAAGATGTATACCTTACTTGAAATAATCCTAAATCTTTAACCCTTCAGTAACATTCTGCTAACTATTTGGGGTTTTATACAGCTTCAGAAACTCATGTGAGGGATTGAAATAGTGAAGACTGTGGCCATTAATCTTTTGACCTCCCTAGACCCTTCCTAATGTCAATGTTCTAATCGTAAACAAATCTTAAGGTAAAAATGTGTTCCAGTACTGAAGGGGTTGATAACAATACACCAAAATGCCAAGTAATGTATTTAATGTAGTATAAAGAGCTTTTGATGTTAAGTAGATTTACTTTGAAAAAAAAAAAAAAATCAAGCAATTTAAGTTGAAACGAAAAAGAGTGCCATAATATTGACTGTCTAGCTCCAATATAGTCAAATGTGAAGTGGCATTGTGTTGCAGGATGGAAGGCTTTATGGTGACGACAGACTGCACATGGGAAAAAAGACACCAAGATTGCACAAATACAACGAAGTGAAAATGTAAAATAATAATGACTTTCTAACTAACGGCAATATTAAAAAAAAAGAGAGTGATATACTGCAGAACGGAAAACCTTGAATGGCGTCAGAATGCGAATAAAATAAAGATGTGAAATATGTGTGTGTGTGTGTGTGTGTGTGTGTGTGTGTGTGTGTGTGTGTGTGTGTGTGTGTGTGTGTGTGTGTGTGTGTGTGTGTGTGTGTGTGTGTGTGTGTGTGTGTGTGTGTGTGTGTGTGTGTGTGTGTGTGACTTAACGGGAAGGACAACAAAGCAACATCATTTCTCTATCTCCTCGTGGCACCTCTGATGATAAAAAGTGACGGTGATAAAAACCCCAACAATGAACGCTTCTCGAACGCTTAATTCCTTCAGTACTGGGACGCATTTTTACCTCAGTTTTGGGTAAGATTAGACGATTTTATTTACATTAGGAAGGGTCTATGGAGGTTAGAAGATTAATGGCCAGAATCTTCATCATTCTAATCCCCCACATAAGTTTCTCAAGCTATAATAAGTCTCCAAATAGTAAGCAGAATGAATATGAAAATGCGTCATGGTACTGAAGGGGTTAATAGTGAAAGCCGCAAATCCCTGAATGCCAAAAAGCGATAATGTATATTGATGGAATTTCCTTTCGATTTACGACTCAATTCACTGCCTTTACCTTTCACGCCTTCCCTGCCGCGTCATCTTAACACCAAGCCTCCACTCCCGCACTGGGCTGAATACCGCACGCCATCCTGTCACCTTGCCACGCTGACAAAATACACGTACACTCTCTCTCTCTCTCTCTCTCTCTCTCTCTCTCTCTCTCTCTCTCTCTCTCGATAAAAGAGAATGAACATGTGTATTTTTATCATTAAATCAAACTTTAAAACCTTTCCTTTCCTCTCCATTCGCCATTATATTCAGCGTGGTGGTCATTCTCTCTCTCTCTCTCTCTCTCTCTCTCTCTCTCTCTCTCTCTCTCTCTCTCTCTCTCTCTCTCTCTCTCTCTCTCTCTCTCTCTCTCTCCTTGTGGCGAAGACCCAACGAACAATACGCACAATCTGCAACTTGCATTTTCGACTCAAATCATTCCCATCAACTCTTCATTCACGCCTCGCCGAAGGTCCGCCGCGGGACACGAACTGGCGGGAATGGACCGGGGCGAGCGAGGGAACAGACCGAGAGCCTGGTGGGGCGGGCGCTTCGTAAAAATGTTTAGGGCTACAATAAAATCGCTCGCGGGAATCGATATTTTCATTGCCATAAAGTTTTTGGGGCGAAGGTCATAAGGTTATCAAGTTTCGCCGCTGGATTACCGAAGCTGACTTGTGAAATTTGTGTTCTTTAATGATGCAAGGGAAGGGTGGAAGGGAGGAAAGGGAAGGAGGGAGGAAAGGGAAGGGGAAGGGAAGAAAGGGAAGGGAATAGAAGAGAAGAAAAGGAAGGGGTAGGGGAGGAGTGGAAAGGAAGAAAGGAAAGGAGGAACAGAGGCACAAGAAAGGGTAGTAGATGCAGAAAGAGTAAGAGATGAAGAGAAAGAGGAGAGAAGAAAGAAACAAAGAGGGGATAAGAAGAAAACGAGAGAAAGGGAAGGGAGTAGAAGAGAAGAAAAGGACGTAGTAGGGGAAGAGTGGAAGGGAAGAAAGGGGAGAAGAACAGAGGCACGAGAGGATAGATAGAGAAAAGGAGAGGAGAAGAGGAGAACAGTCAAAGATAAAAGGAACAAAGGTGGATAAGAAGGAAAATGGTCAAGGGGACGAGAGGAAAAGCATAGGAAATGAGAAATAAGGAGAGGAAACTAGAAAAAAATGAAAAGATGGAGAGAAGAGGAAAGGAAGGAAGGTATGAAACAAGAGGAAAAAAAGAGGGAAGAAGAGAAGAGGAAAAGAAGAGAGATGAAGAGGAGAGGAAAGGCAGAGGAAAGGAGACACGAGAGACATAGAGGCAGCAAACATAAAGGAAGAAGGAAGAAGGAAGGAGGAAGAAGGAAGGAGGAAGTAGGAAGGTTATGTAAAGAATAGATTTGTAATTTTCTCTTATTACTATTATTATTTCACGGTTTATTCCCTCCTCTTCCTCCTCCTCCTCCTCCTCCTCCTCCTCCTCTTCCTCTTCCTGCAGGTAGGAGCGGAAGGAGGCAGTGACCAGGCCCTCCATCACCAGAGCTCCCCATAAATCATACATAACCGCCCCTTTTCTCCGCCTTCTCCCGACATCAACACAAATAACATCCACCTCTCTCTCTCTCTCTCTCTCTCTCTCTCTCTCTCTCTCTCTCTCTCTCTCTTGCTTTCATATTTTTCTTTCTTTTCTTCCTCTCCTTCACTTTCTCCTGTGGTCATTCCTTGCTTTCATTTTTTATCTTCTGTCTCATCTTTCCTC